>NC_056739.1:683648083-683948083 GCF_019279795.1 Protopterus annectens | reverse complement strand
TAGACTCTATGTCAATGCAACCCTAGCAGTTATCACGACTCCCATATCCAGCATGCATCACAGCTGTACCAGATGTTTGTTAGGGGGGACATCCCACATGGCCATTTACTGAGGGATGCTGGTTACATATTGGAACCGTGGATGATGACACCCATCAGAAATGCACACCCACCCACTGACGAATGGCTTAATGAGGCACATGCACAAACTAGAAACATCATAGAACATGTGTTTGGGCTGCTGAAGTCATGGTTCCAGTGCCTCGATATATCTGGTGGAGCCCTGCAGTACTTTCTAGCCACATGTGCACACATGTTCACAGTATGTGCTATGCTACACAATGTGATCCTGTGGAAACAACTGCAGCAGGATCAGCAAAGGGAAGGGATACATAGCCCCCCACCAGTGCCTATGTCACCACAGCCATACCCACAGGGGGACTCTGAGGAGAAAAACCCTGAGGTTGTCCCTGTAGGCAGAGGTGGGCGTACCCAGTATGCCCTGGCCTTGGCCAAGAGACAACACATATTACATGCGCTAACAATCTAAGGCCCTAGGGACTGACACCTTACTCCAACTCACATACATAATAGTAAAAATGATGCCAGCCAGCCCACGCAATCTGTACCTAACCATGTATTGGATGTGTACTGCATGCATCAGACAGAGTCAGTCCCAATCTACAGTTCTGTCACCTGCTGCATTCACAAGGTAAGTCACACACCTATTCACCACTTATAACTGGTACTAGCATATGGTAGCATATGTATGGACCTGCTGCATGTGTGCAAGGGAATACAGTGGACTACTGGGCTATTTGGGAAGACCTAACAGACACTTGGGAGAACAGGTACTCAAGTCAAATACTATGTGCTCCATAATATGCACTAGGCCACATGGCTGAAAAGTCCACTACATTATTCAAGGGAGATGGCAAACAGTGGGGTCACATGACAGTCACAAAACTGTCTATGTCAACAGAGCCTGGGCTGGTCATCCCCCATCACCAACACATCAGTGTTCCCATACAACTGCTGTAACAGTAAATCTTCAATGATATATTAGCAGATCTACCAGTTCTAGGGCTGTGACATAGAACCTGGCCACACATTCTATGTCTCACGTAACGCAGGGGTGACAATGTATGTCTGTATGCTGTTGATTGTGTGATGAATGATGCATCCCTGTCTGGCAGCTTGTGTGACTCAGTAGGCTAGGGACATTAGCATTGGTTATGGTGTTGATGGTTTGAATCTGGCAGTAGCCACATACTTTGCATGTGAGGTAGTCCAATGGTGGTGTCCTCACAGACTGTCATATCCCTCAATCTGTTACTGCATGAAATCTGGACAAAGATGGAGAGAATGGGGGGAGAAAGGGCCAAAACTAGAGACAGACATTCAGAAGCTCTGATTCACCTAGAAGGTGGCTAGCATGAAAGCAGGTTGCATCAGTACAGCATATCTGAAGGATATAAAGTCCAACACTCAAGTGTTTGTCTGTAGTTAGTACTATTCACTGACTGCCTTATAGAACATTTTACTGGAACACCACAAATGTATGAGGAACAGGCCAGACATATAGGGTGAAATGCTGGACATTATGAAAAAACATGGACAATGAGAGGCATACCTCTCAACTGTACAGATTTTTCGCAGAATATCCAGATTTTTGCCTCATACGTTTGGTCCAATTTTCATAAAATTGTGGTTTGCTGGCAAATTAGTGGCAAATCATTAAAGACTAAGCTTAGAAAATAATGACAGGCATTTAAGGTTTCAGAGTTCATACCCTTCAGAAAACTCATGCTAAAGCAAAACCTGTTATTCTTCACCTTTCTAAATTTGGAAGTACAATATTAAAAAATTGTCCCTGTTTTTGGGTTTTTACCCGACTTTTATAAATGGTTTTGTCTAGATTTCTTGCTGTAACACATTGGTATGGTGAGAGATATACAGACTGTCACCCTGTATGAGGTGTTACATCATGTACCCCAGTCACATATTAATTACAGAACAGAGCTGGGGAATGCCATGGACAATAACAGGGAAGTGCTGTACTGCAGAAACAGATGCAGCTGCCAATATCTGTAACACACAAAATCCTGGCCTGGAGTGCAAGTATCTCTGGTCTGGAGTCACCTTGTAAGTACTGACAGTCCCACTGGGCATGCTCCTACACTTGGCTAACTTGAGTGCAATTCTGTTGCCTTTTCCTCATAATGACCAGCTATGTGGAAATACATCTGTACATGTAGACAGCTATGTCTACATATCTGTCTGACCCTATCCCCCTCCCACATGAGTGTGTATCTATCAGTATGTACCCCATATACATATAATACTGATATAAATATATATAAATAAATATATATATATATATATATATATATATATATATATATATATATATATATATATATATATATATATATATATATATATATATATTACAATGATACAGAAGTCATATACATAACATATACACACAAACACAACAACATTTATAGAGACATCCCTGTTTTATATCTATCTATCTATCTATCTATCTATCTATCTATCTATCTATCTATCTATCTATATAGAACCAAGATGGTCATCTCAAAAAAAAGGAAGCAAATCTAGTGATCCACTGCTATAAACAAACTATACAACAGAAGGAAGAAACTGTTGCAGAAAAGAGGAAAATCCCAGGATGCAAAAAACTCCCTCACCAGCCTCAGTAAGAAGCTGAGATCCCTCATAAAATCCTCAAAAACTAGTTACGAAAATAAAATTGCCAAAGATTCCAAAGACAACCACAAGGCATTCTATAGTTATGTCAAGAATCTAAATGGCAATGCTCAGATCTGCTTTGAGCTACAATAGAATGGCATTAAATATACTGATCCCAAGGATATTGCCAATATCCTGGCAGATTGATTTAGTGCCAACTTCACCCCCCTCACCCCCTAAAGGGCCCATCTCAATACCAAAAGATTGCCAAATTCCAGTAATTATGGCCACACAGGTAGAAACCACACTCTCCAAAGCTAAGAATACAGCATCCATGGGAGCAGATGACATCCCAGGCTGTGTACTACATGAACTACAAAATGAACTGGCACCTCACCTAAGTGTCATGTTTAATCACATCCTCACCTCAGGCTTCGTGCCCACTGAGTGGCGCACAGCTAGTTATCCCACTCCACAAGGGAGGATCTGCCTTGGATCCTGGGAACTACCGTCCCATCAGTCTGACAAGCCTGATCTGCAAGGGCATGGAACGCAGTATCATGGAACTTATAAACAAAGACATTGGCAACCTTCAAACACTGGACCCCACCCAGTTTGGGTTTGTGAAAGGCCAATCTTGTCTCTTGAATCTGACTGACTTCTTCAAATCAGTCTCCAGAGCTGTGGACGAGGGTAAGGCGGTCCACATAGCCTATCAGGACCTTGCCAAGGCCTTTGACACCATCCCCCACTCTGGAATCATAGATAAACTTACTAAGCTGGGCATAAATCCCTGCATCACTCGATGGGTTGCCAACTGGCTTACTGACAGAACCCAGACTGTAAAAGTAGCAGACTCCAAATCCAGCTCCAGACAAGTGACAAGTGGAGTACCTCAGGGTTCAGTTCTGGGACCACTCTTGTTTGGCATCTACTTCTCTGAAGTACAGGCCAACACTAAGGGACTCTGGCTAACAAAGTTTGCAGATGACTGCAAACTGGGAGCCATTATTGAATCCCCAAATGATGTGGATATTCTACAAAAGGGCCTTACAGAAACAGATGCCTGGTGCCAGAGCCATGGGCTCAAGCTTAATGCCAAGAAATGTATAGTTATCCCCTTTGGAAAAAAACATGTACCCATGAATTACCACATAGGTGGCAGGACACTAAACATCAAAAGTGTGATGAGAGACTTAGGGACATAGGTGGACAGTGGTCTGACTTTCGATAACCACATTGCCACAACAGTCAGGAAATCCTTCTATGTGGCACACCTCATCACTAAGGGCTTTTCATTCAGAAAAAAGGAGGTCATTGTCCAACTGTACTCATCACTCATTAGACCCATTATAGAGTATAACGCCCCATTTGTTATGTACCTCACAAGACATCTGCAACAGCTGGAAAGGCCACAGAAACACCTCACTAAAAGAATCACAGGCCTAAAGCAGATGCCATATGCTGACCATCTAAAAAAACTCCATCTATACTCTGTGGCATATCGTCTACTCAGAGGCAATCTCTGCTTAACATACAAGGCCATGTCAAACCCTGAGCTGTTGGACATGCTCCACTTAAAGAAATCCCAATCCCTCAGAGCCACACACTCCACGGATCTAAACCTTGTCATCACAATGAACAAAACATGCTGGAGGGATAGGTTCCTGACCCAGAGACTCCCCATACTCTGGAATAGACTGGCCATACATGTCAAGCAGAGTGCCTCATTGGCCCTCTTCAAAAGGAACCTTGATGATTGGATGGGAGATAGGAAATTCACCCTGGGGATCATGTCAGTCACCCTGCTAGACAGGGATGCAGAGAAATAAATATTGTGGGAAGAAATATCCAGGAAATTGTTATGGCTAGGCTTGCATAGGCCCTAGGGCCTATAGCCTAGTACCAACCTATGAACCTATGAACCTATATATATATATATATATATATATATATATATATATATATATATATATATATATATATATATATATATATATATATATATATATATATATACATATATATATACATATATATATATATATATATATATATATATATATATATATATGGGTATGTATGGTTTTCCCCACATACCCTCAGAATGCTGAGGTTATCTGCACTCACACATCAAAACATTTGCAGAAAGGAACCAAACCAAGGCTGCAACAGTACATAATCCACTCACCCACAGACCCCTGTACCTGTGGAATGTCACCTTGCAGAAAGACACAGGTGAGTAGGTGTTGTACTGTACAATGATTCAATGCATGCCTTGGACAGGCCATATTGTTCCTGGCCACATGTTTGCCTATCTAACTGCAACCAGCCACATATGGCCATACTGCTAACTGTACACTCATACCAGAGATAGTGACAGCTAGCCCACTCCTAGGACACTAGATACAACAACAGTACCAAGTAATATCACTTTGCAAACCACACATGCTAACACAAGGCTACTTTCTGTACTCCACAAGTACTGTGCCTGCAATCACATATACAACATATGTAACCCATGGTGCACCCATAGTACTGTGAGCTATAGTGGTAATTGTAGATAAGTAGGGTTCTAATCTCACATCAGCCAACTTTGTGTGTATATGCATATAGGTTATATATATATATATATATATATATATATATATATATATATATATATATATATAAACATATATTATATATATAAGTTCATAGGAGTTTACAAGGCTAATGACCGCAAGGGCCTTTTTAAGCCTAGGTATGCATCCCAAATCTCTGACAAGTTCTGATACCTTTAATATGTGAATGCATGGGTGTGGGAGATTAACCATTTACAGGTTACCTGTTTGCATCAGAGACATCGGTGCCAAACCAGGGATGAATTTCCAGTTTCCCATCCAATTGCCCAAGTTGCACTTGAATTGGATTAGTCTCTGGGATACATACTTATCTCTCCAGCAGGTCCTGCTTATATCACAGGAAAGGATTAAGTCTTCAGAATGGGTAATTCTGGTACTGTTTGTTTTGTGGATATGCAGGAAGTCCATTAGAGTGGGGTCTGACAATGCCCTCTATGCCAGACATAGCTTTCCCTTCAAAAGCCTGTAGGAGACAGAATACAGGGATAGGGCCTTGAGGCAGTTTGCATAGGACATATTAGTTACACCCTATATTCTTTTACTGAGGAACCTCTGTGGGCATTCCAGTTGTTGAATATGCCTTGTTAGGTACATACCAAAGGGGGGCATTATACTCAATGGTAGGTATGATGAATGCCAAAAACAGTGGAACAGTGACCTCCTTGGACTTAGATAAATATCCCATGCAGCACTATAGACATGCCTGTATGGGCTATCTCTGTGCAATGGTTATGAATTTTATGGCCCTGTGACTAGCTGCTGACCTCTATATTGCCCTCCTCTATAAGACCTGCTGATGTCATCTACCTCAAGAGTGCTGGCTGACAATTTAGAATTAGATAAACTCTGTGGCACATGTGATAAGTACTGAACGCTATAATGTGTAATTGTAGATAGGTAGGGGTTCTAAACTTACATCACCAAAGTGTGTGTGTGTGTGTGTGTGTGTGTGTGTGTGTGTGTGTGTGTGTGTGTGTGTGTGTGTGTGTGTGTGTAGATATATCCCTGTGCAGCATTACAGATGTGGCCTTATGGGCTGTTTTCATGCAATGGCTATACACGTTTTGGCCCTATGACTAGCTGCTGGCCCTAAGTTGCCCTCTTATACAAAATCATAACCAGTCTGCCATCTATCTGACCCAGACACAAGATATTTGTAGACATGTCAACTCCATCAGCACATATTCTAGATTTGTAAGTTCAGCTAACCCAGGTGACATTAAGCCAGGGTAGCAGACCTTATCAGAAAGTATGAATACATGAATACGCTGACTGCCCCCATTGTCCCTGATAAATTGTTCTACACATATGTATTTAGGGTGCCATGCACGTATACAACTGTACCTTGCTGATGTCATATTTCTGCTGTGCTGCCATGCCATCCTATGCCGCTGTATCACCACCGTGTGTCCATAGTGTATCCCTTCTGACTTCTTTAACAGAAACATACACAGCTCCATGGCACAACTGTCATTCTGTAACACTACCGCCAGCTAAACATCATGCAACAAAGATATGCAATGTGTGATGTGTAGCCATGACACATGCCAGCATACAGTACCTGTATTGGCCCACAAGTGGTGTGGCAAAACAATACTGCACTACACAAGTACATGAGTACATGTTAAGTGATATAGACACGCCGTGCATCAGAGACATAGTAATATTGCCCTGCATTGATGGCACAAATGACAGATATGTGGCACAGGTATCATCACATCCACATAGTGTGGTGTAGGGGGTGCCAGAGGCTTAGGCTGTGCCAAACAGTTGACAGCATGTGTGTGAGTCAGGAGGGGTGCAGGTTAGATGGGTCATGGAGAAGTGCCGTGTGTGTCTGTAGATGACCTGCATGTGACAGTGGTATTTGAGTGTGTGCATGTACACACACTGTCCTGTTCAAGACTAGTGCTAGCCCTACACAGGTGTATGTTGGACAGCTGTGGACCATATATGGTAGAGTGGACAGTTCACTATCTCCAGCCACAAACACAAGAACTGGCTCTGCCAGGAGTAGCACTGGCACCACCATGTCCAAGGTCAGATGTGGTGCTACTACCTGATGGTGACTGCAAAATGTTGGGGCTGTGTCCCCCATGGGACCAACCAGTACCATGAGCCCATGGCCTGCCATGTCATGGTGTTGATAGCACACTTCCCTCTGTAGCGCTGGAAGTACTGCCACTATGGGAGCATGAATGTGCAGGGCCATGTGGACTCTCAGCAGATGGTGTTGCTGACCTATGTCCATGTGTCTGATGCCCAACTCCAACCAGATGTTTCAGCATAGACAATGTGCGATCGAAGGCAGACACTGTTTTAGCCCACCGTCTGTCCACCGCATTAGTGAACTTATCCAGGGTGTCCCCAATGTGGTGGAGGCAGTCATGGATGTCAGACTGTGCTGCATCCATAACCCTAAGCATCCATCTGGTGTTGCATTCAGAACGTGCCTGTGCCTCCATGATGGCCCAAAACATGCACCAAGTGACCAGTGATGTGACAACTGTGACAGGTGGTGGATGAACAGCAGTCCTCCTACAAGCACCCCTATCAATATGCCTGTGTGGGACCTCACCAGCTGTATGGCTATGGCCAGTGTCTGCATTCACTGACATCATAATTGCCACACTGTCCTGTTCAATGTCGCCATCCTCTGACTGTCCAATATCTGTGGCCTCTGGAACTGGGTAAGTGTAGGCATACTGACTCTGTGTGGTGAGAATGGGGAGAGAAGAGGGATGTCAACCTCTGGGACATATTCAGCCCCCAACAACCTCACCTGTGCCTCACTATGGCCACCATCATCATCAGAGTCTGATGAGACACTGATATCAGGTTATGAGGGGGAGAGATTCCAACCCCTCTGGACACCTGTGAAAACCAAGACAAAATCAATACATTACTATCTGCACTTTTATGTGTGGTAATCCACACAGACTCATACAAATGAGGATCCACAACTGGATTACCAGTCATACATCTTCTCATCTCCACTTCCATGCACAACAGACAACCTCACACTAACATACACAGACAAGTCAAGCCCTTTATAACATGCACATCAGCCACATCCAGGTAAAGTTGCCAGTACAATCTGCCTGTAAGGTATGAAATATGATACTATACATTATAGACCTACACATAAAACCCAGTACACCTATCTTGAGAATGATATGCCAGTACTAGTATCATTGCCTCAGGTATGTAGCATCTCCTTATTGTATTTTAACAGGCATCTTGGAGTAATTGCCTCATGGATACCAGGCTGTGCAGTTGCCCATAACAATAAGTTCAGAAGTGTTGATGGTCGTTCAGATACACACCTGTAACTAACCAGTCTATGAACTGTAGTTATCTGTTCCAGAATGGAACCTACAAATATTCTACTCTGGCTAAACACAACATTTGTATATAGGGCAATATGGCAGCCCTTAATTTTCATGGGGTATATGTCACTTTCATGTTAGGATATGAATACATAAATCTTTATGGGTTCTGTTCAAGCAGCTTTATCATATACAAACACATTACTATTGTTGACTATAGATTGTACCTCAAGTAACTTATATACAATTAATGACTATGATCATGCATGCTCACTCCCTAGCTGCTCTTTCAAAATGACACTAAGGTTGTACATGTTTCTGGGTTATATACGTGCACATACAGCCTCACATGCTTCTTAAAGATATAAGCACACACACTTTACACTCTGATCTATATCCTCCCTCTTTGAGAAATAGGCCATGCAATTGTTATGAGACTATTTGGCATGCAGAAATCACAGGTAATCTATAGACATGCATTATACAATATTAAACATATAGGTATGTACAATCAAGTCCACGTTGCTGAGTATTTCACACCTGATTTAGAAACTCGTCCATATTGTGTGACATAAAACTGGGAATTAGATTTAGCAACTAGGACAGTTTCTGCAAAATGGTTGACCTGTGGAATGTTCGAATCACTCTCTGGAACAGAATCAAACTTTTGAATACATTCTGGTCTGGAAACAATGTCTGACTCATTCGGTCTGGATACAATGTCTGACTCATTCTTTGATTTCGAGTTTGCATCGCAGAAACACTTTTGTGATTGCAATGATGATGATGGTTCTGCTATAGGAGGAAGATGATAGTGATTCCTCCTATACGCCACTCCTTCGGAATTTACCAAGTAAGATCTCGGCTCTGCACAGATGTCTGTAATCTGTCCTATTTGATCAAAACATTTTGTTGTCTGGATGTGGATCCTGGGTGACCACGATGCAAAATTTGAATATATTATTGTTGCAAGGAAGCAGGAACAATAATTTTAGGACCTTTAAAAATAATGCTTTCTTCCATCAACAACTCATCTATGTAAGGAAAATACACTTGCACCTCAGGTGATACACTAGATTGCTTTGACGGCCATCTGACATTGATATAGCGACTGAGCTTCTGTGAAACTGGATCAGTCTGAGTGTGATCTCTTAACTCATCGAGTCTAGTGGTGGAAAAATTATCCACTGACATCACATCAAAGCCAAATGTCTCTGCATGAAGCTGTTCTGTTGTATTTCTAGGAGATCTGGATAAGGTATCAGCTAGATAGACCAATTTGGCTTTAGTTTAGACCAATTTGAAATTGTACTTTTGCAATCTGAGCATCATTATTTGTAACTTCACTGCAGCAGAATGCATAGGCTTCTTTAGAATAGTAACTAGAGGCTGATGATCAGTTTCAATCTGAATAGCTTGATCATAAATATAATCATGAAACTTGGAGCATGTAAATACTATAGCTAAAAGTTCTTTCACAATTTGAGCATATTGCATCTCAGTTTGGGTTAGTGTTCTAGATGCATAGGCTACTTGTCTGCCCTCTTGAAGTATAACTGCACCTTGGCCAAATTTTGAATAATCACAGGAAAGAATAACTGGCTTGTTCACATCATAGTATCTTAACATAGGTGGGGTGGCAATTTCCTGCTTTAGGTCTTCAAATATTTTCTGATGATGCTCCATCCTTGAGCATGCAACATTTTCATAGGTTCATAGGTTCATAGGTAGGTACTAGGCTATCGGTCCTAGGGCCTATACAAGCCTAGCCAAAAAGGTACCCTGGCTTTCACCAAAATAAACAGCCTCTGCAAGGCTCGAACCTAGGACCCTGCACACCATAGCCAAAGTGATTTACCACTAAGCCATGTCAGATATAAATAAACACCCCTTGCAGGTCTTGAACCCAGAACCCTGTACACTACTGTCATACTAGTTAACCAGTAAGCCATCACAGCTCAATCCTCTGAAGTGCAAATTCAGACTTCCAGAAGTTATGTACATAGGTCATTTGTTTACAAGTGCAGGCATGTTAATTTTCGAAAAAGATGCTGTCAACTCACTGAAGTCTGGTATAAATTTTCCTAAATAGTTGACCATGCCCAGAAAAAGCTGTACACTTTGTACATTGTCTGGTGCTGAGATTTTTTAGAACAGCTGCTTGCTTGGTCAGGTCAGGTCTCAAGCCTGCACTTGTAAACAAATGACCTATGTACATAACTTCTGGAAGTCAGAATTTGCACTTCAGAGGATTGAGCTTTAAGTTCATTTCACATCCTTTGTCTAGAACTTTCTTGAGGTTTCTGTCATGCTCTGGTTCACCATTGCCTCTAACCAACAGATCGTCTACTATTATGGCACAAGAATAACCAGAAAAAATTTGTTCCATTGCAAGCTGAAAAACATCACTTGCAGAATTTATTCCCAATGGCATCCTTAGGAATCTGTATCTGCCAAATGGAGTGCCAAAAGTAGTTATAAATGAGGATTTACGATCAAGCATTACTTGCCAAAATGAGA
This sequence comes from Protopterus annectens, assembly GCF_019279795.1. Lineage (NCBI taxonomy): Eukaryota > Metazoa > Chordata > Ceratodontiformes > Protopteridae > Protopterus > Protopterus annectens. The sequence goes on along the minus strand of NC_056739.1, from coordinate 683,936,896 downwards.
TATTTGCATCCAAAACAGAGAGTACAGTGGCATTCGGTATTAGAGCTGCAACTTCAACTGTGCACATTGGATGATATGGTCTTTTTAATGCTTTGTTCAAATCTCTTGGCTCAATGCAAATTCTGATTTATCTGAGCCTGTTTTGTGAGCAACTACCATGGATGATACCCATTTGATTAATTTTTGTGACTGGAAAAATCACACCTTGCTGCACCATTTTATCCACCTGAGGCTTTACTTTATCTTGCATAGGTATTGGAATTATTCTTACTGGTCTGATTACTGGAGTGATCTCTGGGTCTACCTTTATGGAATATACAACTGGAAGTGTGCCTAATTTGTAATCAAAGACATCGGTATACTCTGAGAAAATAGCTTTGGAGAAACTGGAACTCAGAACTTCACTCACATGATGAACTTCTTTAGCAAAAGAAAGCTGATTCATTCTTAAACTATCTTTTAGACCCAATAAAGATTGCACTGGTCTTTGGACTACATAGAATAACAAGTTGTAACAGTTCTTGGCTAAATAACATAAAAGTTTCACTGAACCTTCAGTTTGAATTTCTTCACCTCCATAAGCAACAAGTCTCGCACTACTGGTTACATTGAGCTGTTCGTTAGTTCTCAATTTTGCAAATGTGTCTGCTGATATAACATTACACTTTGACCTAATGTCTACTTTGAGCTCTGTGGATTTTCCATTAATCCTGAACATACAAAACATTTCACTTCTTGTTGATAAGTTTACTGCATCAAATCTTTCACCAAGCACTGCTACACCATCTACATGGAAAGCTGACTGTTTCGGCTCTAATTGATCAACTTGCTTTTTTGTCTGACTTTCTTTACAACTGCATGATGCTTACTTGATTTACAAAACTTTAGGAATTGGTTCCATTTTTTACACTTGTGACATTGCTGACCAAATGCTAAGCACTTCTCTCTTTTGGACTCATGATTCGCACCACAATTGTGACAGTTAACAATAAAATTAGATTTGGGTTTTGCTGATTCACATTTGTGTTGCACTGAGCTGGCGCTGGAGCTTGCACTTTTCCTGAAACTTTCTAGAAAACCCTGTGGCTTCTTTGGAAATCCTGTAGCTGCCACATGCTTAGGCCTGTTCTTGTTTGCCATGTGTTGCATACTGTCTACGTTTACTCTGGAGCCAACTGAACCCATGTTTTTTGTCACTAGCAAGTATACTTGTATGTTTTTCTGTCACCTCCTGGATTTGACAAATCTCTGTGACTTTACTCAACATTAAATCACTATCATGAAGTAAAATCTTTCTCACAGCAGCACTATTAATACCACATACAAGCCTGTCTTTTATCAGCTTGTCTTTTAGATCACCAAACTGGCATGTCTTAGCTCTGTTTCTCAAGTCAGTTATATAAGTTGCAAAGGTTTCCCCTGGTTTCTGATCTCTTGTGAAAACAGATGCCTCTCTAATGTAACATTCATCTGGGGGTTGCACATTTCTCTAAACTTGCACTTCAAGTACTCAGGGTCTTCCCTTGGTTCAGCTTGTACAACAATATGGTGGTCTGCACCTTTTCCTTCATACACTGCTGGTGCATACACAAATTAACTTTCCCTTTCTATGGCCTCTGATCCTGCTAGGGTTATCAAAATGAATGCCCTGTTTATAGGTTCATAGGTTCATAGGTTTATACTAGGCTATCTGCCCTAAGGCATTTATAAGCCTAGCCCAGAGTTTTGTGGCTTATGCCACCCCTTATATGAAAAAAATACTGTGCCCATTAGTTTGTTGTGCCTCTGTCCAGCAGTGACACAGAGATGATTCCCAGGGTAAACCTACAATCTCCCATCCACAGGTCAAGATTTCTCTTGAACAGAGCCAGCGAGGTGCTCTGCCTCACATGGACTGGGATTCTATTCCACAGCATAGGAAGTCTCTGAGTGATAAATCTATCCCTCCAGCACGTTCTATTTATATCCGTGCTAAGGTTTAAGTCACTTGCTCTAGTGGTTCTGGTGGATTTGGATTTTTTGAGGTGGAGCATGTCCATTAATTCCGGTTGGACATGGCCTTGTATGTCAGGCACATGTCACCTCTGAGCAGACGGTATGCGACTGAATAGAGCTGAAGTTTCTTCAATCTGGCAGCATATGACAGATTTTGGAGTCCCTTTATCCTTTTGGTGAAGGACTTTTGGGGTCTCTCCAATTGTTGCAGATGTCGGGTGAAATACATCCCGAATGGGGCATTGTACTCGATTATTGGTCTGATAAGTGAAGAGTACAGGGGAACAATGACCTCACTAGATCTAGATGTGAATCCCTTCATGATCAGGTGGGCAATGTAGAAGGTCTTTCTAACCACTTTAGCAATGTGAGTGTCAAAAAAAAGGCCACTGTCAACCTGGGTCCCCAGGTCCCTGATAACCTCTTCTGTGCTTAGTGGATTGCCACCTATATGGTAGCTTGAGGTTACCTTGTTTTTCCTGAAGGGTATGACTATACATTTTTTGGTGTTTAACTTCAGGCCATGGCTCTGGCACCAGCTATCAGTTTCCGTGAGTCCCCTCTGAAGGATATCCGTGTCTGATGCACTTTCCACTATGCATTCATGCATTTCTATCTGCATAAGCTGCTTGTATTACAATATTCTCCAGTTCTCTGCAGTATTCTGATTAAACACAAGTGGTAGGGGTTTTCAAAATCCTTCTGCCATATTAACACATTCCAGTGAAGGGGTTTGCGAATAAGCATGAATATGCACACATACACATGGACAGAAGTTTCTGGCATAAACAGAACTTGTCCAATGCCTTCATCCTCTGAACTTATATTTTCCTTGGACTTGTAATACTTTTGAATACCTGGACTTTGCGGGATAACCTCCATTAATCATTGGAGCTTTTCTCCCCAGGCCTCCGCTGAAAATGGACATGCATCCAGTCGGACTATCCCAGTCAACAAATGTAAAATAAAAATAAAAATAAAATAAATAAATAACTTCTCAGGATTTTCGATGTTTTACTGAACTTTGCAAAATAACTTCTCAGGCTTTTTGATGCTTTCGGAATTTTATAGGTAAAGGTAGAAATGCTAAAGTAATACACCATCACTTGCTGTACTTTTGGAATTTTATCGATAGACAGAAATGCTACGGTCATGCACCATCACTTGTTAAAGTCATGACTTTAAGAAACATTAGAGAACTTTACGATGTGACTGAGTAATTCACGAGCACTGTAATACTATTGTAATGTCATCTTTTGCAGAAAACACCTCTTATCAGTTTAAGAAACATGTCAAATAACTACACAATGTGAATAAATTGAACATCTGCTGCCCAAAACTCAATAACTTTCAATTTAACTTCACTTTGTGAATAACTGCATACAGCACACTGAAATGTCCCCAAAATGGCAGTACCTTGCTAGGCAACTCTTTACAGTACAAGAAGCACTCTGTAATGGCAGCACTTTGCAAATAGACACACCCAGCACAAGAACTTTTTTCAAAATAGCTTATACTTTGACTGGATTGCATGAAACAGTTGTACTTTGCACACAGTGAACTTTTCGAAATACATTCACAGTAATAAGCACAGAATGTAAGCACTTTTGCACACTCTGAGATACTTCAAATAACTTTAGTTACCCCGTGATACAATACAAAATCATAGTTATGCAAAAACACATCACTTTGCCTAAAGCACATGCAGTCTCCTTACTTTATTTTTGCTTAATGTGCCCTTTTCTTTTTTATTGTAACTGTTTGCTTATTTAAGCCCTTTTCATGCCCAACATACCTTTCTTGTGCTTGTTTTAGTCTAAACATGCTCAACTTTGCCTCAAACACACCTGTTTTGCTTTAAACATACTCATTTTCAGCTTTAAACATACTTGTTTTGCTTTACAGTTAATTGTTTCATCAAATACTTTTATCTTAAACATTTTCTTTAGTTAATAAACTTTTCTTAATTTCCGCTTGCCTGAATATGTGGTATGTGCCCTTGTAATGCACATTTATTTCATCTTTTGCATCGAGCAAATAATCTGTTTTATTTCTCATTACCTTTGATTCTTTCTGGTTATGTTTGTACTCTTTTCTCTCAGTTTTACCTTTGCTGTCATCTTTACATCTCGTGGCTCAAAATATTCTTCTCTCTTCCATCCCGGTTCTGGCACCATGTCACTTTCATGTTAAGACATGAATACATGAATTTTCATGGGTTCTGTTCAAGCAGCTTTAATATATTCAAACACATTACTATTGTTGACTCTAGATTGTAACTGAAGTAACTTATATACAATTAATGACTATGATCATGCACGCTCACTCCCTAGCTGCTCTTTAAAAATGACACTAAGGTTATGCACGTGTGCATGTTATATACATGCACGTACAGTCGTGCATGCTTCTTAAAGATATAAGCACACACACTTTACACTCTGATCTACAGTATATATGATCCGTAAAAATTGTATAACACTTACCAGGTACAGGACCATGGACTTGAGCCACTCCTGATGAAAAGGTGAGGGAGAGGTATTGTCAGCACCACCAAATGTTGCAGCACTACAAGGTAATATGTGCATATATCCACATATACAATGGCTACTGTGATACTGGCTGTGTTGCTGACATTCTGAGTATGTTTTCACAACTGTGCTTAAACCCTAACTCCCAAAATGCAGATAGATCTAACACCCATGTACAGGTATTTACAGCCTGCCATGATGATTGATACAGTATTACACTGGTGAGCACAGTACACTTACCTGGACATTCCTCTGCTGTGGACACTGTGGTACCCACCCCCATGATGTACAGTGTGCTCTGGATGCCTGGGAGATGTTGTGTGTGTTTCTATGTTTGCCAGAAATTCCCCTGGGACTGTGAGTGGATGTTCTGGCCCTGCACCAGTGATGGCACGAACCCTGACAACATCAGCTGCCCTTTGTGGTGCAGCATTCAGCATGTCTGTGGCCTAGTGTCAGACCTGCTCATGGGTCCTGCCCTGTCAGCCAATCTGATTGACATCCCGCACAAGGTCTGCCCACAATGCTGCCCACTGCTCCCGATTATGCCTCCCCCTGGACAACAAGATCTGATGGTGCTGTCTCAGTCCATGCACTATCATGTCATTCTCTGTCTCTGAGAAGGGGATATATCTTTGTCGGTACATGGTTCCTGAAAGACAACAAAATGGGAACACATTACACGACTAGATACATGGACATCCACTATGTTCAGTTCCAGCACACCCATAATGGCGTACACTAGCCACTGCTCCATCACTCATCATACACCACAGTCTGGCAACACTCTACATGTGTGGATACCACCAACATGGTAGCAATAGTGGGTATGTCCCTGTGTGCGGTGACAGATTCTACTGCATGTTCCAACACCCAGCACTGCAGTCAACTGTGGTGTGCCCCCTACAAGCAACCTCCACTAATACGTCATATGGTCATTGCCAGATAATTAATAGTGTGCTATTACAACAACTGTATTGGGACAGCCCAGCAATACCTGTGTGCCATAATGACAGAAAACAATGCAAACCTGCTGTAATATATGTTCCCTGTAGGCATCATACCTCTCAACTATACAGATGTTTACAGAGTGTCAGGATGTTTGCCTCATAGTTTTGGTAATTTTCACATAAACTTGTGAATCTCTGACAAACATTTAAATACTATCACTGAGTCTTGGCCTTTGCCCCACCCCCCATAAATTATGGCTTTGTTCTGGTTTCCTGCTGTAAGAGATTGACAGGTATGATAGGCATAGCCATTAATCAAGCAGGGACATATGTCAACAGAAACATGGACTTAGCCAGAGTACATCTGGGACATTCAGGGACACTTTTAAAGTGTTAGAACTATGCATGTGAGACAGTGACTAAATGAGGGGGTGAATTACAGTACATCATTTGACATTACAGGAGTGTACACCCTTATTCATTTTCACTATATATTATGTGTAATCCACTACCTTTCCTACAACAGCCAACCATTGTAAGAGGGATTGACGGGGACAGTGCTGAGATGTGATTAAAATCAGGGACAGTTGAGAGGCATATCTGTAGTTGTAGGACAGCACAGTATCACTGACACATCATTACCTTAGATCTAAGACAGGCTTAATGTTGTAATCTCTATTCCCCATACCTCCATCCTCCCATCCACATCTTGTTATATGGAGTTACATACCTGCTGGAGTGCAATACTCCTTTTTTGAACTTTGCTTCTGATATACTTTTTGAAATCTGCTCTCTATGTGAGCGAAGTCTCATACAGAGCCATTCCCCATAAGCAGCTACTTAAATTTTTAAGGTACTGCTCATTAGCAGATAATTTCCTGTGCACCAATCTGTGGTTTAGAATTGCTAATTGCAGCCAAAACAGATGAATTTCACTATCACTGGCCAATGGCATGCCACCACAGTGCAATACATAAGGCCTTCATATAAATCTGGGCCCCTTTCTTAGTTGTTAAGATGAACATCACTGAGGTGTGAAGAGTACACCATCGCAGAGTTTAGGTACCATAACTGTCAACTGCATAGATTTGAGGAGTATGTCCACAGTTTCGCCTCATATGTGTGGTCAGTGTCCCATGACATAGTGGTTATCTGGTAGTTCACTGGCAAACATTGTGGGTTGAGGTCAGTAAGGAAAGAGACACACTTGGGTGCCAGACTTCATAACTGTCAGAATATGCAATCTATCAACCTACTATCTTTGTAGGGGCAAAACATTACACATGTCCCTATCTGTGGGTGTTAGTCCCCCCATTACATCTGGCTGTGTGCAGATCCCTTATTCTAGGGGGTTGGGAGGTATGGTAGTTCTGTAGCAGCTACCTTTACACACAGCAGTGTATGCTACAGGCTGCAGCTTCTGCTGCAGCCTAGTGCACATGGGGGAGGAATGTGGACACTTTTAAGGACAGCAAACTGTACTTGTAACTGTGGCAGCTGTGTCAGCCCTGTCATTATGGTACAGCCAGGGTAAGGATACACTGTACAGTCCAATTGAGGCATGTGATTAAGGTACGTCTGCTATCCAACGGTGCCAATAACAGAGTAGTAGGCAACATATAGTTAGACTATACGGATATGTGTAGTGTGTCCCAACCCTCAGGCCTCTGACTTACAAAAGTGGGTAACAGTTCATCAACTAGCAGTAACCTGTGTGGATTAGGATTGAATGACTAAGTCATTACTTGCTGTCTTCACAATAATGTAATTGAACTGCTAGACAAAACTGGATTTGAACTCAGGACTGTGTGTGGAAAAAAGTACTGCATGTAAGGCATTTAACAGACTGCAACTCTGAGTCACTGCAAAAGTGTGTGTATTTGCAAGATATATGTGCACATGTACAGGCTGTGGGAAACATTTCTACATTCATCAATATGTGCATGGCTTTATATGGCTGTATTTTTGCACCAGGGTTACAGATATACATGTACTTTGCCATTGCTGTCTTAGCAGCTGTCTTTCCACAAGTTGCTGATAAAAGGGCAAATATACCTGCTATCACAGGCCTCACTCACACCCATTATTATGTCTTTGGCTGTCTACTGGTGTATTATTACACCAGAGTCCAAGGTGCACTCCCATTTTTCCCATTAGTTTTTATTTGAGTTACATGCCTAATGACTGTAAGTGGCAATCAGTATGTTTTGCTGGAAACACATGTTTTGCATCAGATCTCTGTGGCATGGTATGTTAATGCAGTGGGCTGTAGGTGAGAGGGGTCCAGGTATGAAACTTGACAGGGGTGTTCATTTTGTACATGTGTCAACAATGTAATAAATGCATTTAATCATTACAGCTCATGCCACTTTGCTTTGCTCCTTGCAAACCCACACAAAAAAAAGAAAAAAGGGGTGAGAGAAAAGTGCTGAAATGGGGGCAAGCAGGGGGGAAACATAGCAAAAGGCAGTTAGGGATGTGCAGGAAGGGTATAGGAAAGACCCATAGCTATCCATATCCTGTACAGCAACAGCTGTGCATTTTGACAGATTTTGTAAAGGAATTTGGGCTCTCAAACCCCAGAAACAAGGGTGAGGACAAAATACCTTGCTGCCAAGCCAATTAGATAAGATTAGTGGTGTCCAGTGGACACATGTGTGACATGGAGAGCTATGTATGGGGCAATATTTTTTTGGGACATGCCCATTTTTTTTTTTTAAGGTCAGAGGGGAATGTAGGGAAAGGGACATAGGTACATGTGGAGAGATAAGTTGGGTAGAAGAGGATACATTTGCAGACAGACAAGACAGCTGACAGCAGACAAGGGTGGTGTGAGATACATGACAGGGTAAGCACCTTGGATGTGGAGGGTGTTGTGGAACCAAGTCACACGTGCCTCCATACAGCAGCAGCATGACTCATGCCCCCACCCATGGGACAGTCAACACTGCTCCTTCACTGCCTTGAAGGTGGCTGTGCTGGAGGCTGGGTACTAAGGCAAACCTTCTCCAACAGGTCAGTCAGCATGCTCTCAATCTGGTGCAGGCGGCATTCATAGCTCTGATGAACAATCCTGTGCACCATGACTGGCAGTTGATACTGGGTGACTATAGCCCCTCCACCACTGCTCCCAGGGGGAGACCGGGCCCCATTCCCTGAGATGGTTCCACCCGATGCCACAGGTAGGGCAAGGTCAGTGAAGGGGGCACCACTGGCCTGGGTCCCAGATGTTCAAGGACCTGGTGCCAAAGCCAGGTGAGGCTATGTAGGCAGATCACCAGGAACCAGCCTACCCTGACATGCTGTGGTAATAGAGGTATAGCAATAAGTATAGGTTAGTTATTAAGAAAACCTCATGAGTAATAACAGCATGTCAGGACATTGGAAATAATGCAATTGCATATCAAAGCAAATTATGTGAAGCACAACAATAAATAACAGAACAGTCAGTATAACAGCATGCCAGTAATGTCAACAAAATAGGTAATTTAATAAGATATGTTAATATGCATCTATTATAATGCATAACAATAATAACATGCCATGAAAAACAGTTAATGTAACAACATATGTTAATAGTAAGCCATAACCAATGAATAACAGCAATAAATAAATTAAGATAATTGGTGGAAAGAGAGAGTAAATCAGTCCATTAGTAACATTGCAGCTTACTTCCTTGACAACAGTACTACTATCTACTCTACGGGTCTGTATTTTCTTTATGTTTACATTGAGTAAAAGTCTCCTGTGGATGATGTAGCACATACATACCTCTCAAGCTATATGCATGGGATGCTATGGGCCAAAGAGTAACAACTGCGGGTACACACCTACACAGAACACATGCACATCAGGTGGACCTATATAACTACCAAGGTGTTATGTGGGCTAAAATGGTGATACTTTGCAGTCTAGGTGTTCATTGCCATGGTAATCCTGTAACAGGTGGATTATACACTATTAATTACATAATGTGAAATCATGACACTTGATAGACATGTATGTGTACAGTACAGACACTAAACAGCAGTCATGCCTTGGTTTCAGGCATGGGCATAGAATCCAATAGCAGTGACTGTGACTGTAGCAATGTTAACAGACACTCCAGGCATACAGCCATACCAGGATTACACATGTTATTTCTAACTGCACATTGCTATTTTTTCACATTCCTGCTAATGATTTTAACAGTTTGGGAAATCTAAACACACAATTATCTACTCATAATATGGGCTACCTCACCCAGTTATCTTTCTTACCTGATGTTTGTGGATGACAGAGCATTATTTGAACAATATTGGCCTAGAGACAGACTTAAATTGTATTATATATGTTAAAAATATATTGGTAGCCATTAGATTTGCATTCTACAGCTATTACAGTGTTATACTTAACTGCAGCACCTTACCTTACAGCCCAAATGCATACAGCTCTACTGCAATGGTTACAAGACAATCCTGATGTACACCATTTTACTTGGTGTTATTGGTATTGATTCATGTTTTATTGCAGAACGGTTGTCATTATTTATTTCTTGTAATACAGCTCTAATTCCACATTTATTGCATGACAGACTTTATTGTATATACTTTAATGCAGTTACAGGTATTGTTTCATGTTTTTATTGCACAACAGTTGGCATTATTCATTTCTTGCAATACAACTCTAATTCCACGTTTATTGCACTACAGATGTGATTCTATACACTTTTATGCAGTTAATGCTTTACCCTTTCTAGCTTATTTCACTACAGTTAGCATAATACCATACTTACCACACTCACAGCCCAACCTAGCCAGGTGGCCACATGCGACATAACATTGCGATCCCTCTCTTCTGCAGCTGTTGGGAGAAAAGCACACCATTATGCATACTGGTTTTGTAGACATTCCTATTAGATATTGGTGAAACAGAGGTAAAATTACTTACATACTTATGGGGCATTCTCTGCCCGAGCTTCTTGGACCCAGGTGTCCAAGAGTTCCCCCTTTCTTTGTTTCAGGGTCTCATGGTGGTGATGCCACTGCTCACCTGTGCTGGAGATACCAGTAATACTCATGAGTTCTGTAGCCAGCTGGTCCCAGGCCTCCACCTTACATTATGAGCTCTGGAAACCTCCCTGCAGCTGCAGGTTTTCATAGATTTTTACTAGGAGTCCAACCATAACACTGGACTCCAGAATGTCCCAATGCTGCACCAAAAAGTGTGTACCTTCAGCAACACCAGCCATAGTATCCTTCAGAGACAGAACTCCAATGGATTCTACTGTATTCTCACCTATCGGGCTTAATATAAGCTGTTTTTCCACCCTTTCACATCATTGGGCAACTTTCAAAAAAACACAGTATCACTTAGCACTGCACAAACCAGTGCAGCTGAGGTGAGAAGTGTGAAAACTTGCAGAACCGTGGTCTTAGCAGAGCTTAGCAGCACGCAAACCACCCAATCAGTGCCAAACAGAGCATAAACATTGGCAGCCATTATCATGTTTATGTGGTGCTTAGCAGGTCTTAGCAGGTCTCAGTAGAGCTTAGTAGAGGACAGTGGAGCTTTTTTTTAAATTAGTCTGAAAAATGTGTATATTAAAATTAAATACTTATTTGTTTTCCATATATTCAAACCCTGGACCTACTACACATGGAGTCATTACTCTACCCGTTAAACTACATGGATATTCAGACATCAGGTGTACTTTTATATATATCACTGAGCTACCTATATGCAGTGCTAAGCACTGCACCATGCCACACAAACATGTTCAGATATGCTTAAACATACATTTCAATAAATAAATACATCCAGGGTCTATTTTTAGATGTCTGACAGTTTTCTGCTATCTTATCTGTGGGTACCACTTAGCATTGCTGCACTCCACACAGAGCTGTGCAAACATGCTTTTTTATTAAAAAAAATTAATATAACACAAAAGGACAGACTGGGGAGTCTCTTACTTATCTGCAGACACAGTTAGCGCTACACGTATCCCTACACTGATTCCATAACTGTGTTTCTCGGCTCTCACTCAGCAATGCGCCAATAAAGAAGTGACAGTACTTTCTCTCCTTGGTTCTCTTTTTCTTGCTGTTAATGCGCCATCATTAATATGCATGGTGCACTGTCTAGGGTGAACCATGTACACAGACACTGTAACATTCTGTGTAGGCTCTACACTGTGCCTACATGGATTTTATTAAATCCTGGGGCTTGAAATACATCTGCAGACACCTTACTTAAGAATAGGCAAGTGTGGTCTGTATAAATATGTATTTCAATTCGACAGTGCTTTTGCATGTAAATGCCCTTATGTGTATAGAATTGCAATGTTGCAATGTAGTATCATTTACTTAAGTACAGATGCTTAATCTGTATCTTACCAACTTTCTGATGATTAATAGCTCTCTATAACAATATTTTAATACACTGCCAGATATTATGTACGGCACATGTCATTCTCTGTTTACTATGCTATCAGCTTCATTCATGCTATGCATTTGTAAGCATTCTGTATTTCACAATCTAGATGCATTACTACGCACGTTTTCCATCATCTGTGGCATAGCTGGCCTTAGGCATAGGCCAACTAGGTGGCCACCTAGGGAACCATGTGGTGTGGTGGGGGGTGTCATGGAGCCCTTTTGCCTAGGGCAGAAGTTGACCTAAGGCTGCTCTTGATCTGTGGATCACCCATGGTCTATGTGTTTGTTATACTTTTTTAAGAGTTTAAACCTTTAGGTATGCCACTGACTGTTGCAAGAAGCAGATCAGATATTTTATTAGATCTTATTTAATGAAACTATCTATTCTTGTGAAGAATCTGTATTCCAAGGGAGCCCAACTAGAAAATACCAGATAGCCCTTCAACAATGCAAAACTTAGAAAATGTCAGAAATATAAGACATAGCTAAAAAAGAACTTAATGATTTCTACTTCCATAAATTAAATGTGGATATGAAACACTATATTAGGTCAGTGACAATAATGGATCAGTTAAGGAAAGTAACCTTTTAAAATATCAGGACTCATAATGCCAAGTCCTGAAATGTTTAGACTGAATAATCAAAAAATCAAGTCTGACAGTGTATAAATATTTGTGTTTACAATATAGCAGGTTGCATTTTACAGAACTAGATAAACTGTAAAGGAAATTCCATTACTGTAATAGGTACTTGTTTATCAGAAGTATTCTGCATGGCAGTAACTGTCTAATTCATTATTATTAAAGTTGTATTTGTTTTTTGGCTTCTTTCATGACACATTAAAACCAGTAATATTGTTTTAAACAAGCATTTTCATCATTATAAATGACATATTCCTCTGTGCTGTGATGCTCTGCTGCATGAATATATTATCTTTACACTGTAGTTATATAAAGGATACAGCTTTCACTGAACTATAATTAAGGTGACCACAAGATGTCACTAAACAGCAATTAGTATAAGGTGTCTAAGTCTGCAGATGTCTTCTTTTCTTCTTCCCCCTACATTCTTCTTTCCTTTTCTTCTTTTCATTATTCCACTTTTTAAAAGATAACGAGCATAAAAATTCCATGGATGTGTTTTAAAATTAACTAGATTTATTTTAAAGGTTCTATGTTTGTGATTCTGCTGCTTGTTTTAACATTTGTGCATCCCAAACAGAACCAAGACGCCATCCTCCAAAAACAGGAAGCCAATCTGGTGGTCCCCTGCCATAAACAAACTCTACAACAGAAGAAAGAAGCTGTTGCAAAAAAGAGTAAAATCCCAAGATTGGAGGAACCCCCTGGTCAGCCTCATCAAGAAGCTGAGATCCCTCATAAAATCCTCCAAAGCCAGTTATGAAAATAAAATTGCCACTGATTCCAAAGACAACCACAAAGAATTCTACAGCTATGTCAACAATCTCAATGGCAACACTCAGATCTGCTCTGAGCTACAGCACCATGGCACTAAATGTACAGAACCAACCAATATTGCCAACATCCTAACAGATAGGTTCAGTGCTAACTTTACCCCCCTCTCACCCTCCAAGGGCCCATCTTAATACCAGAAGAATGCAAAGCCCTTGTAATCACAGATGAACAAGTAGCCAAGAACACAGCATCCATGAGACCAGACAACATCCCAATGAACTGGCATTCCACCTAAGTACCATGTTCAATCATAGCCTCACCTCAGGCTATGTGCCTACTGAATGAAACACAGCGACGGTTATCCCACTGCACAAAGGGAGTGCCACCACAGATCCCGGAAACTACTGCCCCATTAGCCTGATGAGCCTGGTCTGCAAGGCCATGGAACATATCATATTGGAGATTATAAACACAGACATACATTACCTCCAAACCATGGACCTCACTCAGTTCGGGTTTGTAAAAGGTAGATTATGTCTACTAAACCTGATTGACTTCTTTGAAGCAATCACTAGAGCTTAGACAAGGGTAAGGTAGTGCACACAGCCTATCTTGACCTTACCAAGGCTTTTGATACCATCCCCCACTCTGAAATTATAGATAAACTCACTAAACTGGGCATAAATCCTTATATCAAAAGATGGGTGGTCAGTTGTCTCACTGCCAGAACCCACACAGTAAAAGTAGCCATGTCCAATTTCATACCAGTGATGAGTGGAGTATGACAGGGTTTGATCCTGGGTCCTTTCCTGTACAGCATCTACTTCTCTGAAGTGCAGGTGAACACAGAAGGTCTTTGGCTAACAAAGTTTGCAGATGACTGCAAACTGGGAGTCATAATAGAATCACCTAATGATGTAGACATTCTACAAAAGGACCACAAAGAGACAGATTCTTGGTGTCAAAGTCATGGCCTCAAGCTCAATACCAAGAAGTACATTGTCATCCCCTTTGGGAAAAAACTCAGTACCCATGAACTACCACATAGGCAGTACCTCACTAAACACTGAAGGTGTGATAAGAGTCCTTGGGATACATTTGGACAGTAGTCTCTCCTTTGATAACCACATTGCCACAGTAGTCAGGAAATCCTTCTACATGGCACACCTCATCACAAAGGGGTTCTTCTCTATAAAAAGGAGGTCATTGTCCTTTTCGACTCATCCCTCATCAGACCCATTATAGAGTACAATGCCCCGTTTGGCATGTATCCCACAAGACACCTACAACAATTGGAAAGGCCACAGAAATACCTCACTAAGGATTACCAGCCTCAAACAGATGCCATATGCAGACCGTCTCAAAAAACTCCAGCTCTACTCCGTTGCATATCGCCTACTCAGAGGCGATCTCTACCTAACATACTATGTCAAACCCAGAGCTGTTAGACATGCTACAAAAAGAAATCTCAATCTCTCCAAACCACGTGTTCCAGGGACCTAAAACTTGTCACCACAATAAACAGAACGTGCTGGATGGATAGATTCCTGTCCAAGAGACTTCCCATACTGTGGAACAAGCTACCCATTCATGTGAAGCAAAGCTCCTCATTGGCACTCTTTAAGAAAAACCTTGACAACTGGATGGGAAATAGAAAATTCACTCCGGGGATCACTTCTGCAGCACTGCTTGACAGCTTGAATTCTGTCCTTTTGTGTGGCATAACAAATCTGCTCCTTCTAGGGCATTTTACTTTCATTCTTGTTGAACCATATAAACATAGGATTCTTGGCAATGTAGCTTATAGGAGTCTTAAACACTTCATCCAAAAAACACTGGATTAAATTTTTCTATAACAATTAATTTTTTAAATAACATTTGTGCTCATTAATCTTTCTAAAATACTCTCATTCATTCAACAAATTCACAAAGAAGAGAGGGCATGGCCAAGATGGCAAACTTCTAACAGCACAAAGTCTTAGCTCTGACATATTTTCTTTTACCTGACAGGATTTTATTATACAAACTTAACAAAAACTTATTTTCTTATACATTATGAGTCTTTTAAACAAACTTGGACAACTATTTGAAAGACAAAAATCAAGTTTTTATGTTTTTTCTTTGATGTTTCCTTCAGGCCTTTTATTGGCTGTTGTGATAGAATGACCCTCTCAAAAGTGAACTCTCAAGACAACTCAGTAAAAAAGGAATAGCAGTTATAATGGGCAATATCCAGGAGCTTTCTATTACATTTGATAAACCTGAGATCAAATGAACAATATAAAAGAAGATGTTCCCACCTCTCCTTCAATGACTGTGGTAGCTCTGAAATGTGGGGTAGGGGGTCTCTCCAGTCCTGCACACCTACAGCAAACACAGTTTTCAGTTGTGCCCCATGGTGTGATGTCATATTAAGGATGTTGTACCCCTAGCATATGGCAGGTACTGCAGCAGAACTTAACATTCCTATAGGGTCTTCTATGTTATGTGCAGATAATGGGACTTGATCAAATTCTCTTCTAATAAACTCCATTACCTAGGCATGGCTTAATCCAATTTGGCCTGATCCTGACACACAGCCTCCAGTTGTCCTTGAATGCTCATTGTTCTATAGTACTATCTATATCAGGGCTATAATGCTAACTTTGCAAACCACAGGGAAAAACTACCCATATGCCAGCTACAGGAAGATCTACCCATATGCCAGTACTACTGCCACAGGTATGTCTGCTTTCCCCATTAAAATGCTTGCAGTTGCAATAAAGGCAGAGAGGTGGAGCTCTGCCTCTGCAGCTATGGCTGATAGAGTACAAGGGTCAAAGCCTTTGTAATGAAGTTTTCATTAGCATTCAGCACCAGTGAAAAGTTTCATATTGTACTGTACCAGCATGCAAATGGTTTTCAAACCCATGTGTAAGGTGTAATTGGCACTCTTTAAGTGCCTATAGTATATTACCTTAAATGGAATTCATTATGGAATCTGTCCTTATATCTGTTTCATTTAAATAGTATTACATGGCCTGCACTGCAGTTTTTCAGTACCCCTCTGCTGATTCTGCATATGCCTTATCTTTAGATACTTTCTGGAAACTTCATGACATACTTTTTCCCACAGTATATATAAAACAAGGGAATGTGAGAGAAAAGCTGAAATATCAAAGAAGTTCACTATTTCTTTAAAGTTTATGGATGCAGTTTGGTCTATTTTGTAAATGATCACCAACTACTGATTTCAGAATAAAATTTATCACTTCTAGAGGTTTGGCTAAGAGAAGCTGCAAGATTGCTCAAACTTATGTTAGAAATAAGCAAGCCAGATTTCTCTCTAACCCCAAGAGCATTCAGAAGGACATGAACCAACTTGCAGGTAATTGTCTCACACCCCATGCTCATTAACTTTTTAAAATTTGATTTTGGTCATCTGCTTTCGGAGGACTGTAAAAATGAATTATCCCTCTTTGCCTTTATAATATGTTAATTAGAATCTTCATTTTCCTCATTTTCCTTTTAGGGAAATGCATTCTAGTTATTTATGAGAGAAACTACCTGAATGCAGCTGCCTGGCTGGTAATATTCTATAGACCACTGTTTATCAAACTGTGCAACCCTTAAACTCTCAGACTTGTTCACAGTTTTTGCCAGAACTCCCTTCCTGCTACATCTGAAAACTTCTCTGCCTTGGCCTAACTCTGGCAGTAAGTTAATCTGTCTCTGTACTTTATTAGCAAAAATACTTGAAAGAATATTTTTAGCAAGGTACTGATTATACGTGTAACTATGGTCTGCTCTTTAGATATAAGAACTGATTTACTTTGGGAATGTGAATTAACATTTATCTCATTACTGTCAGATGTTGTTCTCTCTAGTACAGAAGTTGACCTCCTGATGCCTTATGTATTGATCTTATTGAAGCCTTTTTTCAAGAAGTCATAAAATTCTTCTGGATCATATGAAGGCCATGGTGGTCAGTTTCAGTGTTCTTGAATTGTTTTCCAACTTATCTTGCTGAAAAGCCATTTTGTGTCATTCTTGGTTTTACCTTTCTTGTCTAAAATCACTTGTTTCTTCCTCACATTCTAGGCCAGTCTTCCTTTTCTGTATTTAACTCTATATTCATGGGCTTAGATGCTGTGAAAGCTACACTTATAGGGTTCATAGGAAAGTACTATGCTAGCTATCCTTGCAGGCTATTTTTATGTCTGGGCCAATCTCCCTTCAAAGTTAAGAATCAAACCCTATATTTGTGTATGTGAGGTAAGCATCTTAACTATTATACCAACCCCCATTTTAATAATATGATTTACAGATCCTTGAGTTGCTGCAATGTGGTGTGGTATATTTGTTAAAATTACTTGAAAGAAAGCATCAACAATACAAAACACGTCATTTGGGAACTCTAGAACACTCAAAATGTTTCACTTTCACTGCATTGTATTTGCTTATAGCAGGATAAACATGATCAGTTAAGCTATTCAAGTTTCTAGGAATCTTGCTGAAAGCTTTTCCTTCTAGTGAGTTCCAGCTAAGTCAAATAAAAGCCAAAATCAATTTGACTTCCTGGTGTTAGAAAATTCTCATGGTCGATCACTCTTGAAGACAAACCTTTCACAAGGTAAAGATCTGATATTGTTAATTTTCGTTCATTCCTTATGCATGGGTATCAGTTCCAACCTCAGAACCGAGCCGGCCATTTTCCAAGCTCGTGTCAGCTTCAAACTCTCGAGCTAAACTCTTATCCACAATCCCCCTCTCCCTGTTACCTCAGATTTGTTTGCCGCGTTGACATTCGGTCGTGTCAAGCTGCTTCTCTTGAGCCAAGTACAGTTAATTGTTGTTTAATAGTCTTTCATATTACGTTTCTGTCAGAAAAGTTTCTATTTCATTGTCTCTTACCTTATCACATCTAGTGTACATATTTTCTTCAGGTTTTTCTGCTCTTTTCTCTACCTTTTTACAGCAAGGTATTCTCTTTTTACCATCGTTGGTAATCCTTCCCTTTTTTCTCATACCTTCGGGTATCCTTTTGTACCATTGCTGGTACCCTTTTCTATTAATTTATTTGCTGTCATGGCAGATAAGAAAGGTAGTCCGGGGTTTAAGTGGTGTTCTGATTGTGGACACAAACTACCTACTTCTGATGCACACTCTTTGTGCGTTTATTGGGGGCGTCCCACTTGTCTGTTGACCCGCCCTGTACTATCTGTGAAAACTTTTCAAATAGAACTTTGTTGGAAAGGAAAAACAAGCTGTTGCTGAAGGGACTTCTTAAATCTCCCTTTTCAGAGACTATTTCTGGGTCGGAGGCCTCAACCCCTCCTAGAGCCCATAATCTTGGATGTTCCCATCAAGGCTAAATCTTTGCCTTCATCCCCAGCTGGGGACTCCCACCAACCAAAACCTAAAAAGGCTAAAGTTTCAGCTCCGGAGCTCACTCAGTCAGCCCCAGTGCTTTCGGTGCCTAGACCTACGGCACTGAGACCTTCAGCTCCATTAGTGATCTCAGCTCCGTCTTCTCCTGCAGCCTTCACTATATCAGCATCAGGAGGCTCCTCGGTTCAGACTATTACCACTGTATCGGCACCGACTGTTCAGTCAGCATAGACCTTGACCACGTTGGTTCCAATATCATCCTCGGAACTGACACCTTTATTGTTGACTCCAGTTTTGTCGGTTCCAGCTTTGGTAACGACAACCACTTCAGCACTGATCCCTGTGTCGGTGCAGACCATGACCTCGGCACCGATGACTTCTTCAGTGCAGACACCCATAGTCCAGTCTTTCTTGGCACCGTTGTCCACAGAGTGGACTGGTGAGATGGGCCTCGAGCTTGCCTCTTCGGTGGACAGGCCTGTTTCTCCCTTAGTCTCCGTGAGGTCCACTAGAAGCCTTTCCGAACACAATGTGTTGCGTCTTGTGGATCAGCTGCTCTTGGTCAGAGGTATCCCACCCCTCAGGAATTATCCTTCCTTGGGAGGTGATCACCCGTCTCCAAAGACCCCTTCTTATTCTCCTCCTTCATTGCCTTTAAAGTCCATGGATATAGCACAGTCTCCCCCTTCTGCTGTCCCCTTTATGGATCTCACTAAAGAACCGCAGTTGCCTTCATGGCAGGAAAGTTTTGCTACAACCCAGGATGTCAGTTGTGACATGCATAATTTGCTGCTCCACAGTCATCCAGGGACTCTGGGTCGGCAGGCTGAGACACTTAGGGAAAGGGTGACCCCTGTCCTAGACATTCACTCCTCCTCAGGTGCACCAACCTTCCAACTGATGGAAAACATTTTCACTGCTGCTGGCGATACTGGACTGTCTATACCTCCGCTCTCCTCTGGTACACTGGTTTCACAAGTCGCACCTAGTGGACACAGGGTGCAAGGGCTCAGGACATATTCCCACAGGAATCCCCTTTTCCCCTGTCTTCTCCAGCTTCTCCTACTGAGGAGGTCCACCCAAAAAGTTTGTGTAAGAGGAAGTACATGGACTCCACAGAGGAGTCCCTCACTGAAGACACAGATTTTGATGAGGGGGAAGGATCCCCCCAGTCAAACTCTGAGGTATCCTTTGGTGATATCCTTGAAATCCTGAAAAAGAGAGGTGACTGGCAGTCTTCTAATCCTACCTCTGAGGAATCTGTGTTCCTGCAGGCCTTTCGTGCCCAGCTCCCTACCTCCTGGGTTTCTCCACCTGCCGATGAACTTGTCCGGCTTATCGTGCAGCGTGCTTGGAAGGCTCCTGATACCGGCGAAGCTATTCCCTGGAGGACAGATAAGATTTTGTCCCCTCCTGCTTTGGATCCCCATTGGTCCAAAGATATTCCTGTGGATGCTTTGGTGGTGGTGGCCGCAACAAAAAAGGATCTGGCAGAAGAAGAAAGACAGACTGTCCATCTGCCTAAGAAAGAGTCCTGGGCCCTGGACAGGATAGGGAAGCACACCTTTGCATCAGCGACCTTTACTATCAGGTCCCTGAATTATATGGCACACTTTTCCAGGCTTCAAAGGGATATGATTTCTGAGATCTCTGAAACCTTGGCTGGTGCTGTGTCTGATGAGGTCCGTGACAAAGTGGCCTCTCAGCTGGCCTCCATTGAATCAATATCTAACTCCTCTATGTGACTGATATCTCATGCATCAGAAGGAGCAGCTAGAGCAGCGGGTTCAGCTGTGGTCTTGAGATGACATGCCTGGATGTGCTTGTGTAATTTCACAGAACCCTTTAAGGCTTCCTTTCTTAATGCTCCCATTGAGGTCTCATTGTTGTTTGGGCCCAAAGTTTAAAGCACACTGGCCAGATGTGAACAGGACAGTAAGACCCTTTCTGCCGTAGGTGTCTGTTATTCTTCCCCTCAACGTGCTTTCTCCCAAAACCAAAAGAGTGGGAAGATATTGTTCAAGAAATCTCAGGGTCCTTTCCGTGACACACAGGCCGAGTTCTCCCCTAGAAGCAAAGGGGGAAACTCACTGGGAAGATGCTCCTTTTGGGACAGAGGGGGTCCGCGTAACCAGAGTTCCAGGGATTTTTTCCCTGGTCAATCCTACCAGTGCTCCTGAAGAGCAGCCCAACTCCTTTCCTCTGGAGGTGGTTGGGGGACGTTTTTCCTTGTACCCTTCTGCCTGGCTAACCATCAGCACTGATTCTTGGGTACAAAGGATTATAACCAGAGGTTATCATATCCCCTTTGATCTTTGTCTTGCCACTTCAAAAAACCTTCCCGACGTTCCACCCAGTCAAAGGGAAGAAGCAGCACTAGAGATAGAAAAGCTGCTAAGAAAGAGATTCATCCAAATAGTCCCTCCCGACCAGATAGGATCCGGATTCTACTCAAGACTATTTTTGGTGCCAAAGAAAAACGGGGACCAATTTTGGATCTCAGTGTATTGAACAAGTTTGTGAGAGTACAAAAATTCCAGATGGTCACAATACAGTCTATCCTCCCGCTTTTGGAAAAAGATGATTGGATGTGCTCGATAGATCTTCAAGATGCGTACTACCACATAAAAGTGGACAGACCATCAACAAGATTTCTGTGCTTCCATGCGGGAGCCAGTCACTACCAGTTCAGAGTACTGCCCTTCAGAATCTCTACAGCCACCAGAGTGTTCACAAAGTGCATGGCAGTTGTCACAGCTCACTTGCAACTTCAAGGAATCCAGGTGTTTCCATACCTAGACGACTGGCTCATTTCCACCCCCCACCAGACATCTACTGGAAGAAGCCCTAGCATACTCTCTCCTCGCTGCTCAAAGGCTAGGCATAACCATAAACTGGGAAAATTCCAATCTAACCCCATCTCAGTTGACAGAATTCATAGAGGTTATCTTGGACACAAAGAACTGCAGAGCTGCTTGCTATTGCAGAGCATAGAATTTTAAGGATAAAGCAACAACTGATTCCAATCCTTTCAAGGGGGAAATCCACGGCTTACTTGGTTCCATAGCTGTTGGGTTCCTTGGCAGCCTCCATCACCATTGTTCCCCTGGCCAGGTTTCACATGAGGCTTCTACAATGGCTACTGCTCACCCAATGGTATCCCTTTCAGCATCCTCTTTCAGCTATGATTCGAGTAACCCACAGGTGCAAACAGGATTAAATTGGTGGATGACACACAATCTGTCACAATGGTCTCACCCCTTCTCCCCCAGCAACCCAAGGCCACAGTGACCACGGACGCCTCCCTGATGGGGTGGGGGGGGGCTATGTCAGGGACAGACAGTCCAAGGCACTTGGTCCGAACTGGAGGCCCATTTGCATTTAAATGTTCTAGAGCTGAGGGCGGTGCTTCTGGTGTTGCAAGCATTCCATCCCCTGCTGTAATCTGGGACAATTGCGATTCAATCAGACAACATGGCGATGGTCTGGTACATCAACAAGCAAGGTGGAACCAAATCTTACCCCCTTTGTCGAGAGGCCATGAGGATATGGCAATGGGTGATGGCTACAAACCATTTTCTTCTAGCAACGCACATTCCCGGGAGTTCCAACGTGATAGCAGACAGGCTCAGAAGATGCATTCTTCAATCTCACGAGTGGTCCCTAAATCCCTCGATAGAGGCGGAGATCTTCCACCGCTGGTGCCGTCCTTGCTGCGACCTCTTAGCATCCCCAACCAACTACAAATGCAGCAACTACTTTGCCCTGATTCCCCCTCCGGGACAGTCACCCAGGGATGCTCTAGTCCACGATTGGCCCTCGGGTCTTCTTTAAGCATTTCCACCCTTTCCCCTCATTCCCCAGTTTCTGAAGAAAGCCTGTCGGTTGAAGAGCAAGGTGATCCTCATAGCACCATATTGGCCACGACAGATTTGGTTCCCCTTCCTTTGGCCTCACCTACTAGATCGACCATGGATTCTCCATCCAACCCCGGAGTTGATCTCACATCCACAGAACCTGATTCATCCCAACTTGAACAGCCTGAAGTGCACGGCTTGGTGACTCCAATTCCCTTGATTGCCAGGCAGAATGATCTTTCTTTACCAGTACGTGATATTCTCATTGCATCTCATAAGTCTTCCACTAGAATTACTTATCTGAGTAAGTGGAAAAGATTTACCTGTTGGCTGAAAGATAAACAAGTAGACCCCTTCTCAGCACCAGTGTCGATAATACTAGACTATCTGGCCAACCTTTTTCAATCGGGCCTATTGGCCTCTACCATTAGAGTTCATTTGGCTGCAATTTCTAATTTTCATGAGGATGTCCAAGATTCCTCTCTTATGTCCCACAAATTGTGCAAGACCTTCATAAAAGGTGTGAACCATCTGAAGCCACCTTTTAGAGAGCCTACTCAACCATGGGATTTATCATTAGTTCTACAAGCTCTGACAATGCCACCTTTTGAACCAGCCTCTTCTTGCGACCTCAAGTATTTGTCATGGAAAACATTGTTTTTGGTTGCCATTACTTCTGCCAGACATATTTCTGAGCTTCAAGCATTATGTATCAAGAGTCCATGCTTGATTTTTCATAGAGATAGAGTGTCTCTGAGAACTAATCCATCATTTCTGCCTAAAGTGATCTCTGAAATGTCCATTAATCAAGCCATTGAATTGCCAGTTTTCTTCCACAATCATTCAAACAGAGGACAGTATTGCCTACATAACCTAGATATCCACAGGCAAATCCATTTTTACTTAAACAGGACTAGGCTCTTTCGTAAATCTGACCAGTTATTTTTGGCCTTTTCTGGACCTAGATTAGGATCTGCTATTGCTAAGGTCACATTAGCTAGATGGTTGAAGGACTGTGTGACCTTCATTTATACACAACGCAATATCTCGTTGCCTACTACCATGAAAGCTCATTCAACAAGGTCAGTGGCAACTTATGCTGCCTTCCATGCCAGAGCTTCCTTACATGACATCTGTGCAGCTGCAACTGGGGCTATGCCTCATACCTTCATCAATCATTACAAATTGGACATGGCCTCCAGGGGAAGATCATCTTTCGGTTCTATGGTGCTCAGGAATGTCCTTCCATGAGAGCCTCCCAGGAATAGAGGTAGCTGGGGACTCTGTCCCATGCGTAAGGAATGAACGAGGATTAACAATATCAGATAAAGAAGTTATGTCTTACCATAACATTCCATCTGTATTGTTGATCCTCATTCAGTCATTACGACCCTCCCTCCTTCTCCCTCCTGTGGTTTCTAGTGGATCTCACCATCCGGTTCTCTTAGGTTATTTGACCAGAGGTAGCCTCTACCTTCCTTGACTTGCAAACTCAATATGAGGTAACAGGGAAAGGGTAATTGTGGGTAAGAGTTTAGCTCGAGAGTTTGAAGCTGACGCGAGCTTGGAAAATGGTCGGCTCGGTTCTGAGGTCGGAACCGATACCCATGCATATTGACTGTACAAGGATCAACAATACAGATGGAACATTATGGTAAGACATAACTTCTTTTTATCTGATGGTCCAGCTCAAATGTGATCTGCCCCACTGCCCTTTGACTATTCAAAATTCCCCATGTAGTCTACAAATTAATTCTATGATAAAGTCTGTAGGTTTGTTTTTTTTTAAGCACTTAGATGAGAACATCATTGTTGTGTTATTTTAATGGCCAAATGGCTTTCATTTCAGGAAAGTTCTGACCTTATCCTTTGTACTCATCTGTTCAAGATATTAAGATTAAATCACCATTAAAATACTTAGCAGTTTTGTCATTAATTAGAAAACTATAGGCAAAAGCTTGAAAAATATAATCTTTAACTTGAATAAGATTTTTTTTTTACATTTGATGATAGACTGATTGTGACAAACATAATATTGTTGCCAAAAGTAGTATATGCAACTCAGACTAGATTTGTAATTCCAAACAGGACTTGTGTTAGAGAATTAAATAAGGCATATACAATTTTACTTTGTTACTGAAAAAAAAATAAAATTGCTTTCAGACACCATGTAATAATGAACGATTAGGACTCTCAGATGTTGAATCTTATGTTATGGTATCTGTATTCAAAGCAATAATTCACTTGTTTGATATAAATTTCTCTGTGAAATGGAAATACATAAAATCTTATGTAAAGAAAAAACATTTAAAATCTCAAGTCTATTTATAAATCCTAAAGGTATTAACATGTTGCAGATATTTAGTAATTATTTTTTACTGTTTCTAGAAACTTTAATATTTAAAAACTATATTGAAATTCTATAAAAATGTATGT
Organism: Protopterus annectens; assembly: GCF_019279795.1. NCBI lineage: Eukaryota > Metazoa > Chordata > Ceratodontiformes > Protopteridae > Protopterus > Protopterus annectens. The sequence goes on along the minus strand of NC_056739.1, from coordinate 683,911,929 downwards.
ATAAGACAGTAGCATGACACAGAGGGATAAAGCCATGATTACAGAGCAGGAGAACCCAAGTTAGGCTAACAGCTCAGCTGCTTCTTGGAGCTGGCATGGAAGGATGGGGAGTGAACGGCTGCTACTGACTTGCACATACTTGCAGGAGGGTGGTGCTTCTGTTTCACCAGTTGGGCAACATCTATTGAGAGCATGAAGTGTTACACCTGTGAAGGATGAACCTATGAGCACTTGCTGTCTGCATACTTGCATGCATCTATATAAGCCGAGAAGGTATGTGGAGTCACATTACCTATAACCTGCAGCATGGAAACAGAGCTCAGTGAGCTACCAGGAAGGAAGACGGATATTGCTACAGTGGAGGGGAGAGGAGGGTTGGCAACCTCACTGGATAGCTAAGTTGTCCTACTTCCTCCCATCTGACTCTTACAGCAGTGGGAAAAATATGGGCTAAAAATAGCAACCTTGTTAATGTCATCAATTATGCTCATGACCACAGTGTCTAATTTCATTATGTAAGGTTAAAAAATGTTATGTGAATTATATTGGAACAAGTAACTGAAGCATGGAGTAGTTGATCCCCTAATCATACTCATGACCATTTACTCCATCAGGGCCTAATGGCGAATCACTTCTTGCCTTGTACAGTGCTTGTCATATTCATTTCTTTAATATTATTGAGCATTCTTTGACAACAATCACTTTAGGCACATTGCAAGTGGTGACATTAGTAGTATTTTCACTAAAGAAAACTTTTGAAAACAATTTTGTTATTCTATTTTTGTCTGTTTTTATCTTGTGCATATTTTTGAAATACTATTAGCAGACTTCTTAGAAATACTGCTGAAATTACTAGAAAAGGCTTTTTTTATCTACCACTGACTTAGCTAGTCCATGTTTACAGACTGCCCTGACATTCTTAACTTGTTCCTCATTAAATGATTAGTTTTATGATATCTGATCTCTTTAAGTATTGTTGTGTACCTCAAGTATATTACACAGTGATGCCTACTTTATTTCATACTTTATGGAATGATTTGTTCTACTAGAGTTGGCTGGTTTTAGTAGTCAATAAACATTTCCCTATGGGAGCAAATTTGGCCAATATTTTATAGCAGTGGCATTTTTAGAGTCACTAATGTTGAACTGTTTCATTTCATTGGACAATTAACATTCATTTATTTCTTCTAAGATATGATGAGATCTAGCTTGTAATACTTTCTGCCCTGTGAAATTCTTAATGATTATGTCACACTGGTGAAGTAGTGGGTATCTGATGGAGCAACAAAGGCAATGAACATGCTTATCATAGGGAGTGACAGGGCTGGATGTCAGTTTCTGAACCTACTGGAGGCCAATCCTAAGTTTAGACATTAAGTTTGATGGGGTGGAGGGAGCTGGGGAAGGTATGTTCATTCTGGAGCCGGGGGGGGGGGGGGCTGCTTCACATACTTAGCATAGTCTCACATTGTTCTCTCAACCAACAGACAAAAGTTGTCAGCAAAGGAGGGTTGTGGGGGGGGGGGGGCGGGTTAGGCCAGTAGAATAGTTCCCTTATCAGACGGATGTTGGTTCATCTGTCATGCTGTTCTCCCTTGCTTACGTAGTGAAGAATCGAACCTGCATAGGGAGAAGAAGCCCTCTTAGAGTAGGACCTTTCCTAAAAAGGGAGACCTTTTCATAGAAGGGAACACCGGGGATAAGCTGGGGTTTGACTGACAAGAGTAGGCATTGAGCTAGCAGAGGGGGTTGACAGTCAGTCATTGGAGAAGAAAGAAAGAAAAAAAGAAGTACAAAGTCTTACAATTCTGTAGGCATTAGGTCTAGATATATTCAAATAATTGATAAAATGACTTGAGTTACCAATTGCTGGAAAAGGTTTATTATTACTGACAGTAATATCAGTATATCAAAAACATTTTTATAGATGATCTTTACCCGCATGCCAGCTACCCATTAGGCCTCTCCTAAAAGAGACCATGCCCATTCATTACTTTACTCTGAGGATTTTGACTAGAGCCAAGGTACGGTCTATCTGAGGGCTCCATCATTCAAGCAGCCATGGCAATGATAGCATTATAAGTGGTCTAAGACCACACCTCTGTAAGGGGGATGAGAAAAACACATAATGGTAGTGTCCAAGAATGCCCTCCCCTTCAGTGTGCACTTCCAGACAATTGCTAATAGCTGCCTACAGGTTACTGACTAGATTGCTACATCTCTGCTAAAGGAGGACCAGTGCCAAAGGATAGTGGCAAAGTAAGTGACAGGCTCCACTCTGTCCGTTACACTGCCTAATATCCCCAGCATTTTGATTCATACATTCTGAATACAGTTCTATTTTACCAGACAATCAGCTGTATTGCTACTTTGCAGATTAGATAAGTGAAAATTTCCATTCTTATATATGGAACATTAAGATCACCAGCTGTTATTGAAAATGAATTTTCTTCATAGGGAAAAAAAGTGTAAATAGCAGTGTTTTTCCTCAGTAGTAATTTCCATGCAATAAAATTAAATAAGAAAAGTGCTTTAAACATCCAGAATCAGTAGGATTTACTGTGAATGTAAGAAAATCTAAGCTTACAGAAAATACAATATAAGGTTGGTTATCAGACTGAGATACTGGCAATGTTCAGATAAAGCAATACCACAGTTTTGGTCATAATTCAAATTGCATACATGTAACCTAAAAGAAAATATGTGTTATTTGTAGTAAAAGTGTATGATATAGCCTAATAAATTTGCCTTTATTTAAAGAGACTGTGCCATTGTTTATCATATTATCAAGGTTAGTTGACATCTTTTAGTCAAGTAAATGGCAAAAAGAAAATATATGCAATTCCGATCTGTTATCAAGCCAAGGCCTTTGATATTTAATATCACATAATGTATTTTTAATATAGCATAATAATAGTACCTTCATAAAATACAAACTGCCACTTTTAAAGCATTATAATTACCTTGAGAAATTGTTAAACTCTGTAGTCTCTCCTAGCTCCTGCTGCTATCCCAGTTACACTAGTCATAAAACAATGCAAAGATGCATTTTAGCTCTGTGCTCGCAGCTGATCACACTAGGGCTTGGTTACATTACAGATCCTAGAGACATTGTAAAGCACTAATTCCTTTGTTAAAAGTAGAAAATTAAATAACCTCAACTCAGCCAGGCAAGAGGCTTAAACACCAAGGACTGAGTCTCCACAATACCCATTTTTTTTCTGTTGTCAGGTATGTACACCCCAGGCATCAACATGGCAATGACAATTCTATAAATAATATTAAGACATTAAAGATGTTTAGTTCATAGAACTGAAAAAATGTACCTATGAATAAAACAAATGACAGAAAGGCTGCACAGATGCTGTCTAATTAGAAAATTGTGGAGAATTAACAGTATAAGATTATGACTGTCATAAAACATTATGGCAGCATCCTTCCTTTAAATATGCTTCGCACAGAATGGAGACAATTGAAGAATAATAAAACATTAGCAACTTTATTCACTTTAAGGAATAATATAACATTAGAGACTTTATTAGTTCAGCAGTCTTATCTGTAGCTGACATTGACATGGCATTAACAGCGTAGAGCTGTAATACTCTGGTAACTGTCTTTTTGAAATAGGAAAGAGAAAGCAATACATCTTGAATTTTAGTGAAGCTCATGGGGATGGGTATTTGGCAGGAATAATTTTCTCTGTGTAAGCATTGCTAGTAGATAGACTACTAATAAATTTGGCAGACATTTATTGTTACATTTCCACGATATACTCCCACTGTCTGGCAAACAGATAGATACAGCGCTTTTATTTTTTTTGCTAAGGACAAATGATTCATATTCCATAAATATGACAGAAAGTGGGCTAGCTTCCTAAAACTATGACAGCAAGTCGGCTGGCTTCTTAGTTTGACAATTAATGCAGCTAGTGCTGAATTACTTCACAATACTTGCTGAGTATGTAATGAATAAATTATTTATTATTTAAGTGTCAAAAAAGGGTTATTTAAATCAGAAAAATCAAATTGTTCCTTTACCAGTTCAGCTTAAAATACTTTTAAAGCAGAAAATGGAATGCAGATATACTTGGTTCATACCCAAACTGTGTAACTTTTCTGGATGTTTCATTGTTTAATCCCTGCAACATAGTTCTCACTAGTGGTACAAGGTATCTTCTCTTATACGTCTGTCTCATATTTCCGCCTTGTACTGCTATTAGTACACTGGTGCTTGTTTTATTCCTCACAGCTCTCTGTATATTATTTTATTTTGCTGTGCTTTATTTAGTTTCATTATTTTTTTAACTAGGTCAGTGCAGTTAATTTTCTAGCTAGCTAAATATATACATACTTGCAATACATATATAAATAAATAAATAAACTACATTAAGCAAAAGTAACAACACAGGTACAAGCATCTGGCACTCTTGCTTAAAGTGACATAGTTACCAGAATGAATGCTGGACTGGATAGCATATCTAGCATTATATAACATATAGCCTGGTCACAATATAGTATGCAGACTGTTCATAGCTGTGCAAGTTGGGGTTTTGCTCATGTTGCTTCTCATATAGTGCAATAACAAGCAAAATAAAGTGTGCACATTGACATGCAAGATGATTGTATAAAAAGCTGCTGCATTACAGATAATATATTTAAGCCTCTAATGGGGATGACAGTTAATTTTCAAAGATAATAACAGAACAGTGCTCTTTGCACAGTCACCTTGGGATGTGATCATGGAGACTCCTCTGAGACTGCGACTGACACGAACTGCAGATGAAGACATTTTATTGTTCATTACCGTGAACACTTTCAGTCTTTGGACAAGCATAAAAAATGTGATTTAGGGTATCATTCAGATAAATCATTATGCTCTATGCAGGTGTCAGTAAAAGGAAGCCCACTAAAATGGAAGAACAGTAGCTGTATCCGACAACAGAAAATGAAAGAGGGAGGTAATGTGAATGGGATAAACCAAGTACCTTGTAATAGTAAAAAATATGTCTTTAACAACTAAAAGTCTTATTCTAAGGTGCATTTATAATAAAAACTTATTTGGCATGTGACTGACTGAAAAAATGCTTCTTCTAGTTGTAGGGATAGTATTTGGTTGACCAAGGTAGCCACTTTTGGAAAGTTTACTTTTCCTGATATGCAGCAATCAGAGAGCTGGAGTTGAAGCCACTGTATGTGTGATGTAATGGGATTTGCTGCTTGCTTGTTTTTGTGTGAATGTGCATGTGTGTGTGTGTGTGTGTGTGTGTGTGTGTGTGTGTGTGTGTGTGTGTGTGTGTGTGTGTGTGTGTCTGTGTGTATCTGTATGTGTGTGCATGTCCATGTTTGTCAGTGCTGCAGGAATCAGAAGGTCATTTAGTCATGTCACTGACAAGTTGTTGGCTAATTGTGGTATGTTCTTCTGTATCACTTCCTGAAGAATACTGCTGATGAATTTCATAAGCTGCCTGCTTTGGACTTTGGAATACATTTGGATTTTATTCCTAACAGAAATAATGGTGAATATCTTCCAGGTATAAAGCATAGAAAGGGAGAAGTTTTATATAAGTGAATAAAACTGACTATTTTATTTAGATAAAGAAAAGCACACAATACTGTAGCATAACAATACAATGATTTCAGGATTAAAAGAACAATATTCAGAAATAGGTCTTCCAACTTCTTTTCTACAAATGAAATGAACATGTTCTCAGGCAGAGAACTGGCCAGGTGGTTGAACTGTGAAATGGTTTCTTGTGCTATTGCCTTCATGGTAGGCTATAAGTCAGATATAGAGGTCTTTGCATAAATACCTAGTAATATGATGTATATCCATCTTTATGGGCAAGCTAAAATCTTTGCTATCTAATATGTGCCCATTTTGATAAATCTGTATATCTGGGTTTGGAACCTTTGTGTTGGTATGCTGAAGAATATGGGGCCGGATTCACGAAACCACCGTGTAAGACTTAATATGTCTTACTCAGACCCTGCAGTTGAACTGTATGATGTCAGCGTACCATGAATATTCATGAGGGCACGCTGACTCATCCGTAACTCTTACACGGACTGAGTAGGCAAGCAGGGGGCATGTCCAACTGCTGAGCAGTCTAAAGGTCCACGCCTCTGCAAGTTTTTAAAAAGCATAATGTCAACAGACAAGAACAAGTTCGCTCAAATGTACTTGCACCCAAAACCACACTCCCTGACACTGTAAACCCCCAGCAGAGTTATAAAACGTAAAATATTATTATTTTTTTAAATCCACGATATAGCTGCCCGTATTTGCGCTTGTTTGCACGTGTGTGCCCATTGCGTAACCACAGTTAGCAATTGTGACATTGAACAGCATATAAGAACTACTTATGCAAATTAATCCAAATAGCAATAGCATAATGGTAGAGCGTATGCACAAAGAGAAGGCATTCACGGTTTGAGTCCCACCACTCCCCTTCTTATTTATGTTTTAAAGCAGTATTTGAAATAATACCAGACAAATATGATTAAAATTTTATTAAAAGCAGTGACATGGCCAATGTATCAGTGAACAAAATATATATTTTTAAAGGACCCAGATATATAATAGCCTGGTGTTAAGCAACGTTTTACACAGCTAAACACAGGTGCCCATAGTTTAATAGCACTTTACCCAGTTAAACAGAGGTGCCCATAGTTTAATAGCGCTTAACCCAGTGCAATAGAGTTGCCCAACGTTTAAAAGCGCTTTACCCAGCGCAATGTGTTTGCGCAGACCAGCGCGCCATGCCAACCAGTGCACCATAGGGCACCATGGAGCAACGTAGAGCTAAGTTGCTTAAACACAGCCACACCTCCTCCTAGCCTGTCTAGACAGTATTAAAATAAAAGAATGACAAGTTTGAACCCAGGACCCTTAACGTCATAATCAAAGTACAGAACCACTAAGCCATGACAACATAGGGGAAACAGCCACTATTAACATTCATAAACCTAGGAATGGTAGTTTAACCATTACTAAGCAGGTCTGCAGTCAGCCTAGAATTTTACAAAATGGCCAATCACAAAAATGTGCGGGGAAATGCGGCATATTTAAGCCCCATAGGCGGGAATACACGCTATAACTGATTGTAGCTCACATCTGCGGTCAGAATGTCTGGTGTTGGAGAGGGAGCGTGCTTCTGAGCACAGAGATGGGGCATCGAGGAGTCCAAATACATGGTTTGGCTCCTAGTCCACCGTCACCAGGCAAGACTCCTGCAGGGCCAGTTCCAAGGGATGGAGTACAAGGCAGAGGCTTGGAACCGGTTAGCTCGTGACCTCACCAGTGGCACAGGCGTTCCTCGGACTGGTGAGCAGGTCCGTCACCACCATGTGGACCTGAAGAGACGAAAGGAGGACTGCCTGAACCAGTGGATACAGGAGGCCCGTGGGATGCGGGATGCCCCAGTACTGAGTATGTAGCCATGGAATGCAGTATGCAAGAATTTCAAATGGAGTATGTATAACGGATAGGAATGTCTCAATATCCCTTCATTTACTTTACAGCTGCAGGTGACCGTGTTACGAATCAGCAAGCCTATGCTGATAGACTGCTAAGGCTGTGCCGCCATGCAGGTTAGTGATTATTCTGCATGTATTGTTATATAAAATATGGGAGAGAGCATGAAAGAAAGTGTTGTAGTCCAATAATACAGCCATAAAATGAACTGAATAAGTCCTCTGCATGTACTGTCAGATAAAAACGTTAGAGAGGCAGAAAAAGAGTGTAGTAACCCATTAAGAAAGGTAACAAATGTCTGGAATAATATCTCTGCAGGCACTGTCATATAAAAGAATATGTGAGTGAGCCTGAAAAAAGAGTGTGCTAACCTATTAATAAAGGTATAATATGTCGTGAACATGTCTGCCATATATACCATTAAAACAAATAAAGGAGTGAGCCTGTGGAAAAGTGTGTAATGTCATTAATAAAGGTCTAAAACCCAGAGTGTGTCTGTTTCACTTAGTATGAAATGTTGTTGTACCCTTGCATTATACAAATAGTAATATGTTAGAAAGTGCTGGCAACCCAGAGTTCTGCAGTCCCATCTAAAGTGGGTGATGGAAGTGCTAGTAACTGTGAAGTAAATATAAAGTCTTCAACAGTTACTGGCTGGCATGCATAAGTAAATCTGGCACATGAGTGGCATGCTAATATGTTCCCCAGAAATGTAAGTGTGCTTCAATAAATGCAGGGTTCTGTATAATTTAAAGTGAAAATGTCATGTGAAAACATCCAGATATGTAGATAAAGAAATATAAATGCAACCATGAAATATGTAGCAGTAACATCTGCATCCTGGACAGTTAGTATGTGAGATATAGGTCAAGTATAGATTGAACTAGCCAAACCCACTACACAACCTAATGCATGGTGGCAATTGTAATAATACATGTAGGGAATATACACCTGCAGTCACTAGGAATGTAGTGTAGAGTAAAACTGTGTATAAGATGTTAATGGAGGTTTTTTCTACACCCTACTGTTTGTGCATAAACCATGCAATTCCACACCTCAATGGGTATGTGTAATCTTAAATATTTGTTGGGATATATGTCCAATTGTTCTATAAATATTTGCACTCATGTTGATGTATGTGCCCTGTTCAAACACCATGTTCATGGTGGCCTGTTACTACCGATCATCCCTGCATGCGTTTAGAATAACCACTGTTGTTCAATATATGCATGTGTTATGTTTGCTGTTCAACTGTTGGAACTGTGGTGTGTTGGGTTAATGGGAATATTACTGCATGCTGTTACAACTAATCTGGAATGCTGTTGTTTATGTTGTAATGAAACACACGTAATCACAAAACTTATGGTAAGGCCGGTCCCAGCGGACCCACCTGTCCCTCCTCGGTTGGCGAGTGCACCTGGCACCAGTGGCTCTGGTGCCCAGCCCGGACTCCCCTCCTCCATTGGTCATGTGCCACCTTTGGGTGGAAGCGCTGCAGGGGATGGGGTCATCCCCTCCGTGCAAGCGTGGGTGGAGAAGGGCCACCTGTCACCCTTCGAAGGGTCTGGGTTGTGGTGCGTAGGGAGATCCAGCGTTCAGTCGCTGATCCCCTACGCCAGCTTGAGGCGAGAGTGGTGCTTCTCACGGGTGAGCCTGCCCATCCTACTCAGCCCCCAGCACAGCCACCCCCAGGGCTGTGAAGGTGCAGTGGTGACTGCCCATGGGTGAGGATCTCAGTTCCACTGTTACCATCTGTGGGCTCATGGGCTTGCGATTTCCAAACAACCTTCCCCGTCAATTGTGTTCACCCACCCCATGTGTCAGATTCTGCCCCTGTATGCGTCTTGTTTGTCTTGTCTGTTTACCTCCCCAACCTACCTCCCCAAATATACCTACTTCCCCTACCTCACTTACCACTCTCACCTGAAGAAAAAAAAAAAAAAAAAAAAAAATGGACAATCTGTACCCGAAAAAAAATGATGCCCCATATATAGCTTCCCATTTTGCACACATGTCCATAGGACATATACACCGATAATTCTAATTGGCAGTGCAACAAACTATGTTGTCGTCACCCCTCTCTCAGGGGTGGAAGGTCTCAAAACTCAATCCAAATTTTCAACATATGCACAAGGTCTCAAAACTCACTCCAAATTTTCAACATATGCACAGCTGTTGCTGTGCAAGAAATGGGCAGCTATGGGCCTTTCCTACACCCTTCCTTCACATCCCAAACTTGTTTTCCTACTGTCTTTCCCTCTCTGTGCCCCCTTTTTCACCACTTTCCTATCTCCCCATTTTATTTTCTTTAAAAGAAATTAGCGTGGGGGTTAGCGAGAGTAAGCACTGTTAAACAGTAGTAAGCGAGGATGCGCTTAGTTAAGCATCGCTAAGAGTCGCGCAAACCCATGCAAACCCACTTACAACTGCTTAAAAGTGCCTTAGTCACTCTGTATGACAGGGCCCTTGTATTGCTCAGCAGCAAAATAAAAATACCCTTGTCAGTCTCGAACCCGGGACCTTGGACTCACCAGTCTGCATGAAGTACCACTAAACCACAGCAGATATACAATAACTTAGTGCTGAAAGCAATTTAACATGCATTACCATGAGTGAATGTAAAGAGAAAATAGGAATGGCATAACACAAATCTTGTTCTGTGGGCCTTAACCAGCAGGTGTTGTTGAATTGCATGACATGACTGTGAAAAGAGAATCAGCCATGCTAGTAGGGAATAAGGTTACAGTAGCAGCTTATAAACCCCACACAGTATCAGAGCAGGATACACACTGGCATATTAGCATAGGTCACAGGCTAGACCTCCCAACAGTGACTCCTCTACAGTGATGACCCTGATTAGTAAACAAACGTTTGTTGTGCCCCTCTGACTCCCTGTGAAATGTACTAACAGTAGGCAAAAAGGTGTTGAATCTCACTTCATAACAAATGTTAATAAGTGAGAGTAGACACCACTTGCACGTCAGAAAAGGTGTAGTAAAAGAAATGCTCTGAATCACCCAAAGTCTGAACTGAAAAATGTCAGAACTATATCACAGGTGTATGCCAGTTATATGTACCTTTCCCTGAGGCTGTTCAAATATATACGTGAGAGTATCTGAGGCCTGGAAGAGTCAGAAACACACAGGCATATCAGCTTGTCTGCTGTTACACACTCTGCAAATAGCTGTAGAATGAATCCCACAAACATGCCCTTAAGTAGAAGTACAACACAGAAATAGCAAACGATGTAGCCATGTACTGCTAGCAACCACCTGTGACAATGTCATTGTTCAGGTGCTGAAAAGACTGCTGTGGTGCACAGTCAAAGAACACTAGGCTGACCTCTGTCTACCATCTGGATATGTCCACAGGTGGGAGCTACTCAGACAGACTACAAGCCTTCATAGACTTACAGGTACACAGCAACTCTGCATGTTCAGCAAGATAAACATCACACGATAATAAATAATGCACACTGCAGTTCTGCACCCCTACCCAAAGGTACTATATACCGTGTAGTCAGGCACAACCAAGGGTGTAGGTAGGCATACACAGTACAGAAATATGTCCAGTCGTCCTGAGCAGACTGTGCTAATCCCAACACAAACCACAAACTGTTCAGATGTGAGTAACGCATTAATGACAGAATAGCTGTTCACAAACAGTGCATGTGCCTGATATTCATAATTGGTAGCACAACATACTTAGATGTCCTCACCACTATCTCAGGGGTGGAAGGTTTCAAATATCCCACCTAATGTATTGCATATGCACAGCTGTTACTGGTAAAGAAATGGGCAGCTATGGACCTTCTCCACACCCATCGTGTACATCCCAAGCTAGTTTCCCTACTGTCTTCCCCTCTTTGAGAACCCTTTATCACCACATTCCTATCTCCCCATTTACTTTTCTGTCAAAGACAGGAGTGCGGGGGTTAGCGGGAGTGCGCACTTGTAAACAGTAGTAAGCGGGTTTGCACAAGTGTGCGCATGTGTGTGCCTAGCTTAGCATTGCTAAGATATGATAATCTCCGCCAAGCTTAGATTACTATTGCTAATATATAATACGCTAAGCTAAGCTTAGCTTAGTATTGCTAAAATACAATAAGCTAAGCTAAGCGTTTCTTAGCATCGCTAAGCGTCGCACAAACCCGCGCCAACTCGCTTACAACTGCTTAAAAGTGCCTTTGTCACTCTGTATGACAAGGCCCTTGTATTGCTCAGCAGCAAAATACAATGCCCTTGTCAGTCTCAAACCCCACGCCTTGGACTCACCAGTCTGCATGATGTACCACTAAGCCACAGCATATATACAATAACTTGGTGCTGAAAGAAATATAACATGCATTAGGAGGAGTGCATGTAAAGGGAAAATAGGAAAGCCATAGGAGTACATTGCAATAAAGAAATATGACATGCATTACAAGGACTGAATGTAAAGGGAAAATATGAAATCCATAGGAATACATTGCAATAAAGAAATATAACATGCATTACAAGGACTGAATGTAAAGGGAAATAGGAAAGCCATAGGAATACATTGCAATAACTACTGTTGTATGCCAGTTAATTCCCTAATTCCAAAAGAAAGTACATACTCCCATGTATCCAGTGTTAGCATTAGGAGGTGTGAGTAAACTTACACACTGAGAAGAGTGTACTGGAAGAAGCAACAGTCAGGTTTCAGTACAACATGCATTTCACTGGCTACAACCCAGCTTCAGATATGAGACAAATACCAACCTTCTGACTGACACAACAGTGTCCACAGCAAACAAGCATGGTCCCCACCTTGCAAAACTGAAAGGCCTATGCCTACCTAACCTATCATTTTATAGCAGTGTCCTGAAATCACAGTGAGAACTGCAATTACCACACAGCAGGCTGCATGCAATTACTAAATGGTGGGCACCAACTGGTGCAGAGGCCATCACATGCACATGTGCAGATACCTACAAAAGCAGCCTGTACTTACTGTCCACACATGCAATAATATCATTGCAGCAACTGGAGAGAGAGGGAGAGAGCGAGCAAGAGAGACAGACAGACAGACAAACAGTTGGAGAGACCAAACCAAAAAAAAAAACAGAGGCGGTTGGAGACACCGACCAACCAAAACAAAAAATAAAACAAACAGAGGCAGTGGAGGACACCGACCTAAACAAATAAAAATAAAAAAACTTCAACAGGTACAACAGACTGAGGTGAGAAATACAAAGGTAAGGTATGTAACACAGATGTATTTGCTGGCATCCGAATGATGTGTCTGAAGGGTACTCTACATTCTGTGAACACTCCGTATGTGGTAGCAGTCCGTATCTATATGTATATGGAGATTTGCATAGGGCAAGGGACATACTGCAACTGTTAGTGAAGGCTGGACATATATATGTATTTGAAGGTTGCTATGTGCACATATCTATGTAGGTTGTAGTGTGTGGCATTGAAAACATCAAGCAGTGCAGGTATATGTCATGTGGTGGTTAAATGCTGTGGGACTGAGTTACAGCCAGTGAGGTCTGCTATGGCTATACGGCCTGAGGACAGCGAAATGCATTCTGCACAACACTGTGCAATATTATTACATAATCGTATGTCTCACAACTGTTCCATAATTGATATTCCCACCTTGAACGGTGGCCAGTATATCTGCATATATGTGCATGTATATGTACAGCAGTGGCTGTTTACAAGTATGTGTGTGTGTGTATATATATATATATATATATATATATATATATATATATAGATAGATAAATATATGTATATATACATATATATATATATATATATATATATACATATATATATATAGACAGATTATGTGTATATATATATATATATATATATATATATATATATATATATATATATATGCAGATATATACATATATAGATAGATATAGATATATAGATATGTAGATATATAGATATATACATATATAGATATATATATATATATATATATACATATATAGATATATATAGACATATATAGATATATACAGATATATATGGATGTCTATGGATATATATAGATATGTATATATATATATATATATATATATATATATATATATATATATATATATACATATATATATATATGTATATAGATATATATAGAAATGTATATATAGAGCGATATATAAATATATATGTATATAAATATTCATATATATATATATATATATATATATATATATATATAGTGAGAGAGGGAGACACAGGGTCAGATGTATTGCAACAGGTGCCTGGTGACCAAGTCATGGACTGAACACCAGTGTTGATACTGCAGTGCCATACCCCATTACAAAACACTTTACCCACTAACTACCAGATAGGTGGTTGCCTGACTAACACTGAAGGTGTCAGAAGGGAACATGGGACACAGGTGGACAGTAGCCTCCCCTTTGATATTCACAGTGCCACACTAGTCTTGTAATCTGTCTGTGTGGTACGTGTAATCAGAAATGATGTGTCATGTACATGTATGGAAATATAGGTCAGTGTTCCCCTGTACTCATCACAATGCCCCATGTGGTATGTACCTCACATGACAACTACAGCAAGTGGAAAGTCCACAGACATACCTCGCAAAGGGTAATACTGCCCTGAAACACATACCCTATGCACACTGACTCACATAACCACAGCTACAGTGCGCTGTATACCAGCCACCCAGAGGTTACCTCTGCCAAACATACAGAGGCATGCCACACCCATAGCAGTCAGACAACCACCATGTCAACACCTCACAATCCCACCGGGCTACACGGCCTAGGTCCTTAGTCCTCGCAACATCACTAAACAGCACATGCTGGAGGGATAGGCTCCTATTGGCAAATATGCCATACTCTGGAGTAAACCACCCAGCATGAACAAACAAGGCTCCTCAGTAGCAGATGTCAGACATACCCCTGATGATTGTCTGGGGGATAGGTAACTCGCCCTGGGAATCACCTCTGTGTATCCGGTTGACAGGAGGAAGCGAAATCTAATTACATGTGTGTCACAGGCCAGGGTAGCATATGGCTAGTCTGCTGTAGGCCCCAGGAACAATAGCGTATTACCTACTTATGACACAATGCACACAGACATGTACACAGTGCAATACCAGCTATGTGAGGTGGAATGAGTGTGACAGTGAATGCGTTCAAGGTCTGTGATGGTGTGATAGCTAGGAGTGAGGTTGTTTCCTTCATGGTCATTTGTGTCCCACGTGTGAGGCCACAGAAAGATGTGTCAGCTATTGGGATGCAGACATAGTAGGATGGTATATGTTGTGACGTAGTTCCTTGTGTACGACTGTGGTGTCCCATCATAGGCTGAAGCAATACATGTATGCTCAGTAAGTGGTACTGCTGGTGAATCCATCCAACATTAGAACTGTTGTACCACCTGAATCTGTAGGCCTAAACAGCACAGTATGGTGTATGTTCACATTCCCTGGTAACACTGTCTTGTGTGTTTCCTGCAGTCTGCACAGATTACATTCCTCAGGCATAGGTATCTATAAGTAGGGGCACACAGTACTGTAAGGTACATAGCTAATGCTCATCTGTGTTAGCATACATTTGTGTGTGGTATGAATGTCTGATGTGTGTGTAATGATGCCTGTACCATGTCTGCAATCACATGTGTGATGCAGGGTTTGCGTGTGTACCTAGCAACATGTATACTCTGTTACAGCAGCATGCCAGCTATATTAACAACTGTGCACATATGTTAGGTAGGGGTATGGCATCAATGACTAGGGTGGGTTACTGGTTATACTGTAACTGTACTTCACATTCATTGCAATGGATGACATATATCTGCATGCATTAGCTTGATATGTACCCCCCTGGCAAACATGTGCATTGGATCCCAAACAGTGAGCCGAGTACTGGTGTATACTGGTGTGTCATATGGAGTGTGGCAGGCACTGTCAGCCAGCTGTGGGCTGAGCACTAATATGTGGTATTGAATGTGTGTATACTGTGACAGACGAACAGATGCTATATATGGCAGTTAATTGATATCTGTACTGTATAATGTTAAATGTGCCACATGACTTGCTCACACATATCATTTACTTGTCTTCCAGGCTTATGACTCATCACAGGAACCCCTGCTACACAGCTGCAGAGGAACAGGAAATCCACCACAGCCTGGTACAGCACTATACCCTGCTGTTTTCAAGGGACAGCCAGCACCAGCAGGAGTGTACTGCACTGTGGCAAGAACTTGTTTGTCAGGTAAATGACATAGGCATGCATAACCGGACATATGAGCAGGTACACCATCACTGCAGTGATTTAATTAGACATGTCCGGTGGTGTGCGTCTGATATCCACAGACAACAGCTTGCCACAGGTGGTGGGGTGGCCATACATCCCCCCCTCGCCAAAGTGGAGGAACTGCTGCTAAGTGTGGTGGCTCCTGCATACAGCAACAACAACATCACACATGTGTCGTCATGGAGGCCGGAGCCACCCAGCATAGTGACATGCAGCATGCAGGTAACATGCCCTAGCTGTATACTACTGTTACCTGTATTGTTAGATTATGCATGTGTGAGATGTGTACTGTGTTTAGCAGTTGTGCTGCCTATTGTGTGCAATACTGATAATTTGAATAGTATCTGTACACCTATGCCTGTTGTTCTACTGTAGTTTAGCACACTCACAGTAGCAATGCCACAGGTGCGGCCACTGACAAACTGTGTCATATTCTTGTAAGGTCCCTCTGGTGTGACAGCAGGGCAGACGTTACATGCTGGTGAGTGTGTTAACACTTTAAACTTGGTATTGAACTGTGCATGTCATAGGTGAGGTGTAGGCCATGTGCACATAACACACCTATGCATAATGCATGCTGTGCATGTTTGCTGTGAGACGTGAAACATCTCAGTAATGTCAGTAGCTGCCTCATTCACATGCAATGCACAGAGCATCAGACACAAATGCGACAACACTGTACTGCACATTGGATAGGCATAGTTGACACACATGTACACAACATAACACGTTTGTCATACGCAGTACACCTCAACATGCTACACATAGTGTAACCGGACACCCGCTACCAGGTCACACTTCAGTATCCCACATGTCATCCACACACCACACATACCATACCTGAGGGGTAGGGGCCTAGCATTGGGCTGTGCAACACTCCACAACACATAACACAGTCATGTTAGGCAATTCTCCCTATTGGACACCTCACACACCCTTGTGCAACGTGGCTGTGTAATTGTGAACTTAGCCACAGCACTGCGGTTCAGGTACAGCATGCTAGGTGGTGGTCTAGCACACTTTAGTGGCATTGAGTGACCACATGATGCATGATGATGATGGCTAATGGTACTACACCCCATACTGTTACAATGGCGATGTCCAGGATTGGTATCCCATCACGTATACATGCACCACTCATCCCGTGTGTGTACATAGCATGCATGTGCTACACCTGTGTCCACAATTATCTGCTACAGACACTTTAATCAGACATGGAAATCCATGTGACACACAGATAACACGTGCAGCCATGGTATGTATACCTGTGTGTGATGGTGCACAGGACATTGCAGAGCTTATAATACTTGCACAGGAATGTCAGGCCTTGTACACATGTTCCAGGGTGTAGGCAATCACTGAACATGTACACACATGCACCACAGCCATGTACACTGTCATCAACTATGGCTGTCTACACTCACACTGCATGGACTTGATCAAAACTTATTCTGCATGCTGACACATGTGCATGACTGTTTGCCTTGTGATACTGTCACCCACCTTCAACCAGTATTGAGTATGATTTGGAAGTCTGCTGTGTGTGTGTATCTGCTGTAGTTAGGAGTGTGCATGTGTTCCTGTGTTCCTGTGTGCATGTGTTCCTGTGTGCCTGTGTGCATGTGTGCCTGTGTTCCTGTGTGCCTGTGTGCCTGTGTGCCTGTGTTCATGTGTGCCTGTGTGCATGTGCAGACCATAACATGTGTTTCCTGTCTTCCTCTCACAGGTGCTGAGGTAGGGCTTGGCGAAAGCAGCAGGCGACCTGAAGCCACTGCCACGGATAGTGGTGATGACGAAACATGTATTTTGGCACAGGGAGATTTGACAGGGTCTGTCATTGGTCCACCAATCAACAGTACACAGCGTTCAACCCCATCTACGCGCACACTCATACTGCCATTACATTCCTCACCACCAATGGCCATAGGGGAGTGACAGCATACAGTTGGCATTGACCAGGAGAGTGTGGTACCCATGGCACGTGCATCCCCTCACAGCAGTCATAGCCGTGGACCCACACTGGTACCACATAGGCGGAGGTCCAGGGGTTCTCAGGGGAGCACCACTGGATGTATTGCCCCTGGCAGGCGTGCCCTCACAGGTCTTACGATGACCACTATGTTCTGGGCTGTAATGCAGGCTCAGGCATGTATGGAACGGTACACCAGGCAGGGACTTAGGGTGCAGAGGGCACATCACACCGCTATCAATGACAGCATCCGTGACCTTGCCAGTGCCATCCGGACATACACCGAGGTCATTGATAGACGTTGGGGGGAGACAATAGATGCCCTCCACAACATGTCTTCCTCAAGTCAGGACCATGCGGGACAGTTGCGACGTCGACGCATGCCAGCAACAGCAATAGCTGGCAGTGGTCGCGGACAGCCCACAGCTCACAGCAACTCCTCTAGTGGTAGTACCAGCCCCAGCAATGCTGGGGCTGGCCTGTCCATTGTCCGTCCCAGTAGACCACGTGCACGTGGCTCTGGCCAGTCCCAGCAGGGACATGGGTCCAGTCGTCATACCTCTGATGACAGTACCCAGTCAAGATTGGTACCCGATACCGTCCGTAGCACCCCTGCCAGGCACAGGTACTGTGTCCATGGCCGGAGACAGTGATCTGTACAGCCAAGCAGGTACAGTCTGTGGCTGTCCCACAAACCACCATATATGGCAGCCACATGGTGGAGCTGTGTGCATGCAGACACACACACATTAAGCAAACAACTAGGGCTCACACATACACACACACATTACATCAACATTGGCCCATGCTGTACTGTTGTCCCACACACACACACACACACACACACACACACACACACACACACACACACACACACACACAGACAGACATGTCGATTGGATGGGTCAATGTCAGGCTCTGACAAATAACAAAACACCCTGTGCATATGATGATACCTGTGCCGCCTCCTGTCATCTGCATTATCAACAGAGGGACAGGCTAACATGGTGCTAATGCACAGGGTGACACTATAGCAGTGTAGCAATAATAGCGAGTTGTCAACAAGGAAGTCTAACTACATCCTTGTAGGTATATCTGAGCAGACATTATGCATCAAAGCTCTGATTGTCAATGTAGCATTGTTTACACCACTGTTAGGTCTGAGTATGTATTATCCACCCATGTGCCACTTGGCTGATGTGTGATGTGTTGCCAGCATGTGTTAGCGAGTGGACAGTACGTGTGTGATGTGTGCAGTACAGATTAGCAAGTGTACATCTGTGAACATGGTGGGTGTGCACTGTCTGGATGTATGTGCATAGTGGACACATGGGATGTGTGGTATACCCTGTCGTACACATTATTAACATCCCATTGCATTTTTCAATGGCCGGTATGCATTCTACTACAGTTATATACTAACATGGGTAGACGTGTGTATGACATGGGTTGACACTATGCTGCGGGTGATGCCGTTAATATCAGTCAATGATTTGCAGTCTGGTAGTATACACAATCTCAACAGCATGACTATAAGCAATCATTGGATGATGTCTTGACAAATCACACACAGTAGTAGGGAACCCAGTATCAATTGGATCCTTCCGGTGCTTCACTATAACACTAACCAGTGTTGATGACCACCAACCATTACTGTGACCACACCTGTGTGGCATATAGCCCCCTTAGGTACATGCAGACACACTAGGGATGTGTCCATCCAAATCTGAGAATGCATGGAATGGCCTACAATGCATTCCCTGGATGGGACGCCTATCCTACACAAGGGTATCATGCAGACAGATACCTGTTGTGTGATCCATGCTGTATAGCAGTAAGCTGACTATGGCATAGTCATCCTCATGTACTATACATACTATCCCATTAGTACCACACCGGTGGTAGCCCTCAACATGTATGTCGGGTACCATTGTGTACATACAGACCCATGTTATGTCATGTGTCCCTTGGTATCCACATATCCATAGGTATTGTGGAGTCCCAAGGTGTATCACAGGCATTAGAGGCCTGAATGCATATCCACAAGGCAGTCGTACACCTATAAAGACTGTCCATTCTTGGCAGACTTTGTTGTGTATGACCATGTCTGACATATACCCCAGGCATATACCCTCACTCACACTACTCTTAAGTAACTGTCATGGGTGTGTGTGCCACAGATAACCTTGGCCACAGAACACGACAGTAGATGGCCATGTCACATACATACATATGTGACCTATGATCTGAGTAGCAGCGGCACAACCTGTCAATGGAAACAAATGTATTCATGTAGTATGCAGGCTTCACACCTATGTACTGATTGAGGGGACATGTACACATATATATTTGCCATGCAGATACCTGATGTCTGCAATGCACTTACTGTTGTCATCATACTATGTCATACCATAGTAAAAGCAAAACCCACACTGTGTTGACCAACAGTGACACACACAGTTAGCATTTGCAGGATTCAAACCCCTACCTAACTATGTTATGATACTAGAGAAAGATGCATTAACACGGCTCGCTATTTGCTTTACTGGCTGGTTTTCCTTCTCCTGCAGTATTTGTAGGATGGTGACATTATCAGACTTTCCAAAGAGGAATGTACCTCCTTTACTGAGTTTTCCCAGTCTCCAAAAAGGACCACCTCTCAAAGGAAACTGCACACACCCCCCCCACACACACACACACACACTTTGCAAGATTCAAACCCCTACCTAACTATGTTATGATACTGGAAAGAGATGTATTAACATGGCGCGTTATTTGCTTTATTGGCTGGTTTCCCTTTTCCTGCAGTATTTGTAGGATGGTGACATCATCAGACTTTCCAAAGAGGAATGTACCTCTTTTAGTGTGTTTTCACAGTCTCCAAAAAGGACACTATTTTCAATCACAATTGCACATATATACACAACCCCCCCACATACACACACTGTTTGCAAGATTCAAACCCCTACCTTACTATGTTATGATACAAGAGAGTGACGCTTTAACACGGCACGCTATTTGATTCACTGGCTGGTTTCTCTTCCCCTGCTGTATTTGTAGGATGGTGACATAATCAGACTTTCCAAAGAGGAATGTACCTCTTTTAGTGTGTTTTCACAGTCTCCAAAAAGGACACTCCTTTCAAAGACAATTGCACCTACACACACTCATTGCTTGTAGGATTCAAACCCCTACCTAACTATGTTATGATACTAGAAAGAAACACATTAACACGGCGCGCTATTTGCTTTAGTAGCTGGTTTCCCTTCTCCTGCTGTATTTATAGGATGGTGACATCATCAGACTGGACATGGTGATGTGTGTACACTTTGTTTTATGCCATTCTAGGAATGGTTCATGTGGGTCAGCAGGTGTCAACAGCTTGAACGTGACTTCAGTATCCTTACCTTGTGTGATCTATCTGTGGACACATTGACATTCCGTCATATGTCAATACATATTTATGCACAGCTTCTTGGTTTTGTGGATACTACATGTGTCTGGGATGTTGATAAAGGGCTATTCAAAGTCTATGTGACATGTGTAGATGTGTTCATTGATGTATGTCCTGGGTGGCTGCCTTGCCAACAGTCTAGCATGTTTGGGAACCATGATCCGCACATGAACATACCACAGTTGGTAGGGTTGTGTGTGTTTCAGCTTCCAATAGCTCTGTTTATGACTGCAACCATGATGGACTCCATGACCATGCAGATCAGACCTCATAGGCGTACTGGACTTGACTTCCCATAGTGTGTTGTGCACCAACACTTGTGGGGAGTGCCATATGTAGCTGTGACACAT
This sequence comes from Protopterus annectens, assembly GCF_019279795.1. Classification (NCBI taxonomy): domain Eukaryota; kingdom Metazoa; phylum Chordata; order Ceratodontiformes; family Protopteridae; genus Protopterus; species Protopterus annectens. Next base: position 683,890,402 of record NC_056739.1, on the reverse strand, counting down.
TCAACGGCTCCACATCCTGTGTAGGGGGTGCGGCTCAGCTAACTGTTCAGGTGCATGATCTGTTTGTTCTGTAGTTTGTGCATGACACATATTGGGAATCAATGTATTCCACCTGCTGCCATGCTTTTGGCAGTGGGGGCAGCTGCTCATCCATTCTACATGTGATATCTCCTGGTATGATGATGTGGACTATTGTCAGTGGGGGATAGGTATGTACATATGGGACTGTCTGTCATGATGTCAGCATTGACACTCAGGTACAGTTGGCCCTGACTCAGGACATATATGTGTGTACATTGATATTTATGACATAGCTGAAGGAGGTGCCATTATTCAGTCTGGACTCCTCAGTTCCTCTTTACAACACACTAATGAACATGAGCACTAATCCCTGTTATACTCTTTTACATGCTTAACACCCTACTGACCCTTTGTGATCAGGCTACAGAGTATGTCATGATAATATCCTGGCATGTCCAGGGGTTGGTTTTGTGTGTACTCTTCAGTCCAGCTGGTGGATATTGTGATATTGACGCAATGTCACATCTGCCTCATGTACACAGACAACCCTCTCCTCCTCCTCCCGACAAACTCAGATATATGTGTGAGATGCTACTATATAGACATACATGGATCTGAAGTCTCTCGACCCATGACTGGCACAGTGTATCAGGTGGTGAAGGTAACCACACACACACACCACATATCAGTCTCACATATCCTCTAGCAACAGCACTCAAACCACATTAGTACACATTGACATACTCGGATGCTGTAAATGTACTCTACCTAAGCAGCAGAGACCTCCAAAGCAGACACACACACACCTGCTACCTCACTACAATACCCACATATCACTAAGTTCACAATGTCAGTGTGCCACACAGTCATTGCCCTTCGGGCTAAACAACACACCTAATACACTTGTAATAGGCGACACTTATGTTCAAACACACTGACGTACCACTCACCAGCCCTGACAAGGGAATAGTCACTTTGGGCTGTCTGTTGGGTGCCAGGATCTGCCGCATAACACAAGCAGTCAGGTCACGCCAAAGCAAGTACAAGACTGGCACCATCATTGTCCATGCTGGTGTGTGTCACCTCAGACGTTACTCCCTGGACCACATGACATGATACATGGAGGTACACTTTGATCATGTAGCCCAGGCCAGTATGACTCTGACCTTGTCTAGCATCTTACACCCACCAATTATGATGTCACAGTATACGGACACACACATCACATTTAACAGTTGGCTAACAAATTTGTTTCATTCATAGGGGATACAGTGTCTGTCAGCGTATGGTGATATGCTCAACATGCCACGTAGCTTCACTATGGACAGCTTGCACCTATCACCCCTGGACTTTGGTATGCTGGATAAGGCTCTTGCTACCACCAGAGTGCCTTTTCTATGCAGGGCTCAGAAGACAAACCCACCTCCATAGACATTACAGGTTAAATGAAACTAAGGGTAATGCTGCTCAACAACAGTTGTGTTAACCTCATAGTGTGGCCACTCAGGACTCTCCTCAGTATGGAGGAGTGCACAGACAGACACCTGCTTCAGACTCACTTATGCACACCAGCACTACCAGGTTATGTTTCATACCATGCTGTCTGACAACAAGACTTGGAACAGATAACACAACTAGGGGGAATATCCATATACATCACAGATACGCACACCTCCAGGTTAGTAGCACTGCACAAAGCATCACAGACCATACATAGACAACTACCATTGTGCAATACTGCCTTTCAGTTTGTTGCCTGCTGCAGAACACACTCCCAAACTCAGGAACCACACTCGGCTTTTGTGGGAACTATGGAGAATATGCAGGTCTCCACAGACACCATTATATTGTGTGACTTCATATACACACATATTGACTGGGGATGCTACTCAAGCCTCGACAACCTCACCCAACAGTCACTACAATTTGTGGACTCATATGCTTTGGCACAACCAGTCAGCACAGCCACAAGGGGGAATACATAATGGACCTGCTCATCACCAACATGGGGACTCTATGTTCCACACCAGCGATATACGCCTCATTGGTAAGGTCAGAACATACATGTATCTCACAGGACATACATATACCCTCCATACACCCATCCTGGGTAATCTTGGTGAACTTCTCATGAGCCAACATCTCACTTCACCGAAGCAAGGTGGTATCCTTCAGAGATCCTGAGACAGTGGCATATATGGCTCACACTGCTGCATCCTTTACATACACATTCTATGGACACCTAGTGGACTGCATGGATTGTGCTATCCCAAATAACAACAAGACCCACTACTACAATGGCAGGGGATCTGTCTGGTAGACCCCAGCCATTAATAAGCTGTACAATGTCAAGAGGACACTACTACATGATAGAGCACAATCCCAGACTGGGAAGGCATCTGTGATCTGTACTAGCAGACAGCTACAATCACTCATGGACTTTTCTAAGGGCCGCTTCTACCAGACAATTGCACCTGACATGTAGGAGCATCACACGGCCTTCTTCAGTTATATCAGGAACCTGGGTGGACACTCACTGATATGCTGTGAGTTACTGCATACTGACTAAACCTACCCTGAACCCACTGGCATTGCCTACATCCTGGCAAACAGATTCAGTGCAGATGTCTCCCACCCATCCCCCCTAAGGACCAACTATCCATCCCAATGGAGTATAACCTCCCTGACATCACACAGTAACAAGTGAGTGCTGCCCTTCCCACAGCGGACATCACAGTATCAATGTGACCAGATGGTGTCCCAGCCTGCATCATACACGAGCATCATGACAAACGCAACCCTCACATTACATCACTGTTCAATATCGGAGTTACCACAAGATATGTACCCAAGGAATGGCGTACTGCGACAGTGGTCCTGCTCCACAGAGTTGGTGCCACAATGGACCACAGACAATATTGCCCTATAAGCCTATGTAGCCTGTTCTGCAAAGCTATGGAACATATTGTCGTAGGACTCCTACACATAGACATCGGGAACCTACAGACACTGTGTCCTACTCATTTCAGCATTGTTGTGGGCAGATCTTGCCTCTTGAACCTGTAGGTATTCTTTAAATGGTCCATCGACATAGGGACAGCTATCCACACAGCCTACCTGAACCTTGCAAAGCCATTCAACACAATAACCCACTGGCCATTATGCATAGGCTCACCAGTGTCAATTTGGACACATATCTCACACAATGGTTTGATACCTAGATCAGGGATAGCACCCACATGGTCAGGATTGCAGGTGCCATGTCTGACTATACACCAGTTACACATGGCATCCCACACAGCTTGGTCCTGGGATCTCTCTTGTTCAGTATATATTTGTCTTATGTACAGGCTATCACAGGGGGAATATGGCTGAACATGCTTGCACTTGACTGCAAACTGGGTGCCATTATCAACTCTCCAGCTGCCACATGCATACTCAATCAGGGTCTCACAGAGATGGATGACTGGTGCCTGAGCCATGGCCTACAGCTAAATGCCATTAGTTGCATAGTCATCCCCTTTGGGAGTAACAACATGCCCACACATTACCACATAGGTAGTACTCCATTACATACGGTAGGAGTTGTTAGGGGTTTGGGGACATCACTTGTTCGTACTGTCGCCTTTAACATTCACATTGCCAAAGTGGTTGGACACACCTGCTATGTGTGCCACCTTATCCCATATGGTTTCACATCTAGATCGAGTGAGCTCATTGTGCCCCTATACTCATCACATTCATGCTTGGTTACAATGCCACATTTGGAGTGTACCTTAGCTGACACCTGTAGCAACTGTACTGGCCACGGACGGTCCTCATCAAGCAGATCTAGGGATTCACACAGATGCCCTCCATAGTTCAGATGCAGTAACTCCAGCTCTACTCAGTCGCTTACCACCTACTCAGATATGATGTGTTCCTGTTGTTTACAGCTATACCCAAACCAGTATTACTGGACATGCTCCACCTCAGGATATCCAACTCCCTTGGAGCTACACACTGCAGGGACATATACCTCAGCACAGATGCTAATAGGACATTGTGGAGGGACAGATTCTTATCCCAGAGGCTCCACTCACTACAGAATGTAATCCCAGTTTCACATAGGCAGAGCCACGCACTGACCACCTACTGGAGACATCTTGATGACTGTATGGGTGATTGTATATTTACCCCTGAGATATCCTCTGTGTCCCTGCTAGACAGAGGCACACTAGCCTAAACGTACATGGGCTATCTTGTGTGACCTACTATTCACACACACAGTGTAGTAATTTGACAGGGTTGCGAATGCCAAACACACTCTGGCTAGGTTTGTACATGCCCTAGGGCAGATAGCCTAGTATCGACCTCTGAACCTATGCTTATGTTCATGATGCACAATGTTTATTGCTGATACTGTTTGCAGGTCTTTATCATCTTTGCTTTACCAGTTTCCATGAAGACCTTCAGTATCTGCAGAACATATTTGATTATGACAGGGTTCCACTATATTATAGATGTGTCTATTGTCATATAACTGTGTGCACAGGGCGGATTGCTGTATAGTGACAGGTTCCTGGGTTAACACATGCAACTGCCAGATATGCGTGGCCCACTGCTGTACTCAGACATAGCCTAAGTGTGTGAGCATGCCCAATTCTGACATTACATGTTTTGTTGCCTGACATTTGTCTCATTTATTCAAGTGTGTGAGCGTGCCCAGTGTGAACCTTCAGTATGTTGCTATCTGAGGTTCACTACATTTGCTGATGTGTGCGAACATGACCAATATTAACATTTATACTGTGTGTGTTGGAAGTCAGGTTCTGTTCTCACTGCAGGACTCACCTTTGTGTCATAACTCAACAAGGATTATGCTGTGCCTGCAGTGTTTCCATGGAATACTTTGCATAGACTTATCAACATTCCGTCATACAGGTGGACCACTGCAAAATTGTCATGGTTTAGTGGTTCAGTACTTTGGCTATAGTGCACAGTATCCTGGGTTTGAGGCCCATCACTGCTTTAAATTTTCATACTGAGCAGACCAGACTGTTTAAGGGCCTGTTAAGAAAATATGAGCATGTTGGCTTTTGTTCAGCTATGCCCTACTTAGACCAGGCTTGTCCAACATTGCTCAGTATTCATCAACATTGCTGGACATTGCCCAATATTTCTGAACATTGACCACAGTTGTGCTAGTTGGTGTGTGAGATTTTGTTTGCATATACTACATGGTGGTAATTGCTGTTTAGACTGCTTTATATTGCTTAACATTTGCTTCCAAACATGTGCAGGGAGTGTAGTATGTGCATCCGACATAGGCAGCCCGGCAGGTAGTGTCAACTTAGGCATCCCTTTTGCTTTATGTGCGAGTCTGAGAGGGGTATTATTTCCAGAGTTCCTACTGAGCCAGTGTATGTGCTATGCATTGCCTCTTTGCCATGGTCAAAGCATACTGGGCACACCTCCTTCTGCCTACTGGGGCAGGCTCAGGTTGTTCCTCCTCCGAATCACACTCTGCCTGTGATGGCCTTGGCAATGGTGGAGTCTGTATGGCCCAGGCCTATGCTGGTCCTGCTGCAGCTGTTTTTGCAGGATCATATTATGTAGCATAGCACATACCATGACAATTTGGGTACATGTAGTTGATGAGTACTGCAAGGCTTCACCAGATGTGTCCAGGCACTGGAACCATGACTTGAGCAGCCCAGACACACGCTCTATTACATGACGTGTTTGTGCATGTGCCTCATTATGGCATTCCTGTTCAGGTGTGTGTGCATTTCTGATGGTTGTCATCAGCCACAGCTCCAGTGCATAGCCAGCATCCCCCACTAGGTGACCATGTGGGATGTCCCCATTGGCAAATGTCTGGTACAGCTGTGTCAGATGCCAGATATGGGAATCATGGTAGCTTCCAGGACAGCCTGCACACATATTCAGTATTATGCCCTGGGCATCACACATGACCTGGCAGTTGATGGAGGGGAAGCCCTTGCGGTTGAAGTAGACCCTACCCCGCTCGCCGGCTGGTGCTTTGATGTGTATGTGCGTGCAGTCTATTGCACCCACTACCTCAGGGTATTCCGCTATTTGCTGGAAGAGACGCATATTGGTGGCCAATACCTCATGGGAATTGGGGAAATATACATGATCACTGACATGTGCTGACATGGCATCCAGGAACTGGTGTAGTACCCTGGATGCTGATGCCTGTGATATCCCCATCATATCACCAGTTGGTCTCTGGAAGGTACCTGTTGATAATATTCTTAGGCCAACACATGCCTTGGTTTCCACTGGGATGGGTTCCCCTGTGTTGGTTCTGTGTGTGAGGTATGGCCTGCACAGCTCAACAATTTGCTGCAGGAGGTCTCTGTCCACTCTATAGTGCTCCACTATCTCCAGCTCATGTAGCCCCTGGTAGGTTACCCTTGGCCAGTACACTCTTCTCCGTCTCCTCACTGTGGGTTGTCCAGCAGCATTTCCATTGTCACCACCCTCAGCATGTTGCATATGTTGCCTTATAACAGCAATGGCAGCCCCTAACATTTCTTTGTCTCAGTAAAGCTTTTTCAGTTTTCACTTCTATTAGCTTACTGCAGTGTCTGTTGTGAGAAACATAATGGACTGCTGTTGGCAGAGTTTTAAGTGCTAGGCTGGGCTGGGCTAGTGTACTGCCTCTGTAATTGCCTGATTCTGATTGTTTTCACCTGCTAGCTCTGCTAGTACTCCCTGGTAGCTTCCTACTATTTGTTGTGCTTCCTTTTTCCTTTCTGTTTCCTCAGGGGGGAGCGCCGGGCACACAAGCGCAAACACGCACACAGCAGCTAACATGCACACACACATGCTTACAAGGACTAAAACTTGTTTATTGGGGTTAACATGCGCACACACCAGTGCAAACGCACTTACAACTCTTTAAACAGCCTTATACATGCTTATTCCGGCTTAAACGCATGCACTCACACTTACACGCGTGCACTCTGTCTTACTCGGGTTTACAGGCGTGCACACGCACACATGCATGCTCAGCAAGAAACTTTGGTGTTATCCACGGTATACACCTTCCATTTCTTGGCTTTCCCTAGCCTACCTGTTGACACACCTCTTTCCATGATGTCTAACTGAGAGTGGACACATGCCACTCTGCTCCAATGAGCTTCACTTCTTTCAAACATACCCCCCTTGTACTGTCACCTATCTTTTACTCTGTTACTCCCCATATCCTACTCCTACACTCCACTGACTGTGCTCATTTGCTATGTAAACTAGCGATTCACTATCCTAACACTCATTTACATAGGATTGCCTACTAATGCTTGGTTACATGTCTTAGACTGAGCTTTCCCCCTTAGCAACCTCTACTTGGTGGCCATGTTGTCTTCAGCCTGCTATTCCCTTGCATTGTACATTAACAATTTCAATAAAATCCACATTTGTAGGTTATCATTTTTAGTATTCTGTGTTTTAGAGCGTAGCCCATTTGCGTGGTGCTGCGCTACACTTAAACATCGGAAATCGGCGTAAAAAAAAATTATTTTTATTTTAATTTTGCATCAGGGAACATTTCCAATGGCCATATATTTGGCCATTGCCATGCTTCCTGCACTGGATGCAACCTTTATTTGGAGCTGTCATGGCTCCGTTTTGCTATTTGCAAAATGGTACTCACTTGTCAACTGAGTACATTTCTGCAAATAACACTGCTCTTACTCGGACAGGTTCGGGTTTCCTGAATCGCAAATCTACCTCATTTGCATGACTTTCACCTGCAATTGAGGTGATTTGCACGTCCCAGCTCTGTCCGTGTAAGAGCCGTTTTAGGAGCTCTTTTACACACCCCTACAGGCTGTTCCTGGATTGCTCGTCGGACATGATGGCTGCATGGAGTCTTACTCTACTCAAGCCATCATGAATCCGGCCCATGGTTTCCCTTTAGAAATGTATTCAGGCATCAGATGCATACATAAGCTTTAATAGCTAAGAAATGTCTTATGACCTTATAAATTATGATTTAAGTTAGTTAAACATGCCTAAAGTTAAATTTCCTCGAATAAGTTCAGTGGCATATAAGGAATTTCCAAGATTAAAGTTCTTACTGTTAAATAAATAATTTAGTGGACTCCGAGTAATTTTCCTCTAATTATTGAGTTTAGAGTTATGAGAAATGTTTTATAGCAGAAACAGTATACCACACTATTACTTTAAGGCTATATGTTCTAAGAAGAAAAGTAGCTAAAGTAAATCATAAAAAAGTGAGTATTGCTTACACAAGTAAAATATAAGGGTTTATATGAAAAAGCATACAAAAATAAATACAAGATGTTCAGAAATGTGTGCTTTTCTTTGTTATCCAAAACAAAGGTTTAGAAGGTCACAAAAACAAACCATTCAAGAGGTCAATCTAAAGGATGAAACATGCCTGTCCAGAGCTAGTGGGATTTGGCTTTTGTAGCCTGAATGTATCTATAAAGACATAAAAAGTAAAACAAGTCATGGAAATTCAGAAACCATGTAACTGAAACACTTGTGGGGGAATTCAGTAAAGCCTATAAGGAGCGATTCTCCATGTAAGCATAGTGGCAGGGTCCCAACACGAAACATGGCTGTCGAGAAATGCATTAAACAGGGTGGAGTGGAGAGGCATGCATGAGTGTGCAGACACGGTAGTGTCTGTGGAATGCAAATCACCTCATAAACTGGTGAAATCCATGCAAATGAGATTGACTTGTGATACAATCAGCAGAAAGGCACTTGTGTATGTGCCTTGTTGGTGTAAGAAATGTATGAGGATAGAAACTATGTACCGGACTATAACATTTAAACAGGGGCTGTAAAAGCCAAAAAAGAAGGGTGGGCATGGCACTGTAGGCATACAAATGGCCAAAACTATGGCCAGTGAGTCCAGAAAATAATGCAAATCATTAAAAAATATTACGTTTTTTAATTCTGTTATGGCAAAAAAAAATTAAAAATATAAAAAATGAAAATTAGACATTTGAAAAGTATTGCATTATAGTGCCCAGCATGCAGAGTCTTACAATGGCAGGTGCCAGTGGTTGCTAAGGATGCAGGCCCTGGAGTAGGGAAGTATCTAGGGTATACACAATTAGCTGTATGCAAATGAGCTGGGGTTACTGAATAGCAAAAAGGGCTACAGTGTCCACAGATGCAACCCATGTTAGAACTAAAAGCATGTAGGTAGTAGTGTAACAGATAGCTGACATCAAAAGGGGGTGTGTCACAGTACGTGTAAGTGGATTGGAGCTCAGCGGCACCCATTTGCTCTCAGCTAAGCACAGTTAAGCAGGGGGCCATGTCTGATGCTCCTGAGCTGTTTTTAGCCCCAAGGTGTGTGTTTTAGATGGTTTAAGAAATGCTGAGTATGCCCGTGCTTGGGGGAGTGTCAAAACTGCTGAGCACTGTTTACACCAGAGCAGTGAGGTTGCGTGGTGTGCCCCACTGCTTAGCAGTCAAAGAATTAGGATAAAAATATAACAAAAAAAATAGCCTGGGAAAGACAATGAAGTAGCAATGACTGATAAGCCCTGTTGAACTGACACTGGCCCATTCAACCCCCCCAATGCTATATCTATCAGGTGAAATGCAGCATAATGAGCCAATCACACAGGCTGCATCTGCAGCACATCACTATAAAGTATGCATACAGCCTACAATCTGATTTTCCCACATACTCTGCACCATTGGAGTACACATTTGGGAATTTTAACTGACAAAATGTTAGGGGCTGCTGATGCTCTGCTACATCTGTATGCACTTCAGGATGAGGTTAGTGCTGATGCTGATGCTGACAATAGGCCCAGATGGAGAAGAGTGCTCAGGCCCAGGGTAACCTTCCAGGGGCTACATGAGCTGGAGATTATAGAGTACTACAGGGTGGATAGCGACATACTACAAGAACTCACTGAGCTCTGCCGCCCTCAACTCAGACCCAGAGCCAACAGAGCGGAACCCATCCCAGTGGAAAAAAGTTATGTGTAGCCCTTAAAATATTAGCTACAGGTACTTTTCAAAGACCAACTGGGGACATAATGCGGGTCTCACAGGCATCTGCAACCAGGGTACTCCACCAGTTCCTGGATGCCATGCAAGCACATGCCAATGAGCAAAAAATAATTTACCTCACACCCCTGAGGAGAGGGTCAGCAATATGGATCTATTCCACCATGTAGCCCACTACTCTGAGGTACTGGGTGCCATAGACTGCACTTATGTGCACATCAAAGCACCACTTGGTGAAGAGGGTAGGGTCTACGTCAACCACAAGGCATATCACTCCATCAACTGCCAGGTCATGTGCAATTCCAAGGGCATTATCATGAATGTGTGTACTGGCAGCCCTAGCAGGTATCATGACTCCCATATCTGTCATGCATCACAGCTGTACCAGGCATTTGCCAGGGTGTCATCCTGTATGGCCATCTACTGGGGGATGCTGGCTATGCACTGGAACTATGGATGATAACACCCATTAGAAATGTGCACACACCTACTGGAGAATGCCATAATGAGGCACACACCCAAACTAGGAACTTCAAAGAGCATGTGTTTGGGCTGCTCAAGTCATGTTTCCACTGCCTTGATATATCTGGTGGAGCCCTGCAGAACTCTCCAGCCACATGTGCACACATGTTCACACTATGTGCCATGCTACACAATATGATCTTGTGGAAACAGCTGTGGCAGGATCATCACAGGGAATGGACACACTGCCCCCCCCACCAGTGCCAAGGTTCCCACAGCCACAGGGGGACTCAGAGGAAGAACCCCCTGAGATTATTCCGGGAGGCAGATGTAGGCATGCCCAGTATGCCCTGGCCTTGGCAAAGAGGCAAAGCATAGCAGATGCACTAACAACCTAGGGTCCTAGGGACTAACACATCAGTCTGACTCATATACATAGTAAAAAGGATGCCAGCCACACCACACAACCTGTATCTTACCATGTATTGGCTGTGTACTGCATGCATGAGACAGAGACAGCCCTGGACCACTGTTATCTCAACTGCTGCAGGTACAAGGTAAATCACTCTTCTGTACAACAAATGAATGCGGTAGTAGACTGTGGTAGCATATGTATGGACCTGCCACATGTATGCAAGGAAACAGAGTGGGCTACTGGGATAGCTGCAGACAACTGATAACTGTGTGGGACAACAGGAACTCTCTGTCCAGTAATGGACGACACATAATATGCAGTAGGCTTCAAGCCACCAAAACCCACTGCACTATGCCAGGAAATTACAAACAGTGGGGTCCCAGGGCAGATGTTTGACTGTCAATGCTAGATTCCCCTACCCCCAGTACACCCATGTTCCCATACAACTGCAGTAATAGTATATATGCAAGGTAGTAGCATCAGACCACACAATCCCTGAGCTGTCTCAATCAACCTGGTGACATGCACTATTTCCCCAATATGCAGGGGTCAATGTGCTATGTATGTCTGTGGTTGATAGTGTCAGGATGGAAACTGCACTGTCTGATGGCTGTCATGGCTTAGTGGGCTAGATACATTACCATTAAGAAAGTCACAGGCAAACTCCAACTGATGTGTTAGTTGCTTTTAATCAATGCACACTTTTGTTCATGCTGAACTTCTTCAGACTATAAAAAAGTTTCATTTAAAAGTATTCCAACAAAATATAACATAGCAAAATCACATGCTTCAACACCACCAATGGTAGTGCACAGCCCTCACATTAATCAACACAATAATTGTGAGTACCTATCCGCCCTTTATAAGCATCCATTACATGCCTAAGAACAAACAGTGGGCAGATAAATCTAACCTCACATTCACATATTTAAAACCCTGTTAGATTAAGCATTTAAAAATGCAGGATATATCTGGCAACAGTAAATCAAGTGTTGATGGAATCACTACTTAAAATAAATCCTATAAGAGTTAACATATCAAGCATAGGGAAACAAATCCCTTACATATGTACTTTAAGGATGCATCGGTCACAGAAAGGGAAAATGTCATTTTCTTGTTGAAATTTTATAAATACAAATAAACTATCACATTTGTATAACATTCAACACATTCTTACCATTTAGTCTTGCTCCCAATGGCCCCATTTAAGCTGGATGGCATATACAGACCTTCATAGTGGCTCTTTTTTTTAAACAATAGCTCTTTTTCAGCAAGTTTACACATTTTCAAGGATAACTGGAGTCAGTGCAATAAACGCATACAACCCCTCCTTCTCAAAGTTGATGTGACAGCAGGTCTCTCTTCTCAGAGCTCCACCCATAAGAACTCGCTCGTAATCAAGTGGGTGTGTTGTGTTGCCTTGAGACTTATTAGTCAACAGCAACAACAAAACCTACATTGCTCCACAAGAACATGCTCATCCTTCAGAGCAATGAGTGGAAATAACAAATACATCAATTTGAAAGCTACAGCTATCATAGTGAATGAATACACCTACTCTAAGCAGCGCTCTTAGTATTAGTGCTATAATCAGAGAAACCTACTAGGCTAAATAAAGCCAATCAAGAGTTTAAAATAAGATAGAATGACATAAAATAAAACCAGAGGGTTCCCCATAAATCAAAGGGGTAATGGCTTATCTTATATAACTTTAGAGTATAGTGGGCATGAAATAGTGCTAACTAAACTACCAGCTCACACATTACAACTGTAACATAGAGGTAACCTATATGTCTAAATGATGGTACATGGATATAAAACAACCATATCCAAACATTGAATCTACTATAAATTTGCTAAATCAAAAGTACCATGCATAAACATTTTATAGAACTAACTTATGCAACTATATTATGATATATCATATGCTATGACTTTAATGAGCTAATATACAGGTGCTCTTAAGATAAAAGTAACATGCATAAGCATTTAATAAAGCTAACTTATATGACTGTATTATGCTATATCATATGCTATGAGTTAAATGAACTCATATAGGGATGCTCTTAAGGGACTACCCTAATATTCACCTTAATTTATACATTACATAAAATGCATTATCTTCCCAAGCTTTTCAACTTTAGGACATATTTAATCGAACAAGCATCATTCAAACCTGGGTATTTATAGGCATCAAGCCTGATTTGCCAAAGCAGTTCAAGTTCTTCTAACTTTAAACTCACAGGACCACCTCTTATATTGTGTGTAACACAATCAATAGCTGATTATTTAAATGAATGGCCTGTGAAACATGAAGAACTAAGGTATTCTCCATCTTGCCTTTGCTAATTGCATATTGGTGCTCATAGATGTGTTCGCGGACCTTCTGGTCCATTTTTCCTATATAATAGGCAGGGCATTGTTGACGTTTAGCAAGATAGATGAACGCCTTTGAGTTACAGTTAAATTTGTGCCTAATTCTATATTCCATACCATTAATGTGGAACAAATTAATGACTCCTATGTGCCTACAAAAATTGCATGCCTCACATCTAAACATGCAGGTCAACTTAGGTTTCCTTATTATTTTTCCTTCCAAAAGGTTCTTCAAGTTAGGACCCCTCTTGAATAGTTCATTTTTAAATTCAAGTGAATTAGTGATGAAATTATTTTCTGCACCCACTTCCTTGATGATATCTTCATCATCATCAAGGGAGACAGGGATAAAGCTGAGACTCTGGTAGTCTATCTCAATAACACCACAAATTTTTTGATATTTACATTCAGCTTTAGCAAAGATGAGATTAGTTATTTGGACATCAATTTAAGGAAGGATGTCTGCAACCAGGGCCTTGCAGCAAGAGTGTATAGAAAATCTACTTATTCAAACTCTTTCCTACACTTCCCCAGTAGCCACTCCTATCACCAGAAATGTTCCGTAGTTAAAGGACAGTTGGTAAGGGTGGCGAGGATAGTAACCCTGGAGGAAGATTTTGTTAATGAATGCCTGATATTGAAAAGGATGTTTCTTAGTAGGGGCTACCCAGAAAAATTGAATCTTTGACCTTGGAAGTTAAACTTAAGAGGAATAGAGGGTTTTATGCCCCTATATTGAGTATCAGTAATGGGAGTAGCCCCACTAGAGAAAGTGAACAGAGAACCATCATAGGGGAATCTATCTTGAACAGGGTAGTCAGCTTTTCCTAGTGCCAGATTACTACCTTTAACATGGATAGTGAGATGGTAAGGTATATCTTAAATAAAAATTGGGACCTAATTAATAGCAATGCAGATTTGGCGAGTAGAATAGGAGGGCCACCGAAAGTTATATTCAAGAGTGGTTTCTGGTTTTATTTTATGTCATTCTATCTTATTTTAAACTTTAGCCTAGCAGGTTTCTCTGATTATAGTGGTAATACTAAGAGCGCTGCTTAGAGTAGGTATATTCATTCACTACGACAGCTCTAACATTTTCTTGTGGAGCGATGTAGGTTTTGTTGTTGCTGTTGGCTGATAAGTCTCAAGGCAACACAACACGCCCACTTGATTACGAACGAGTTCTTATGGGCGGAGCTCTGAGAAGAGAGACCTGCTGCCATGTCAACTTTGTGAAGGAGGAGTTGTATGCATTTATTGTGCTGACTCCAGTTATCCTTGGAAATGTGTAAACTTGTTGAAAAAGAGCTATTTAAAAAAAAATGAGCCACTATGAAGGTTCATATATGCCATCCAGCTTAGATGAGGCCATTGGGAGCAAGACTAAATGATAAGAATGTGCCAAATGTTATACCAATGTGATAGTTTGTTTGTATTTATAAAATTTCAACAAGAAGATGACATTTTACCTTTCTGTGACCGATGCATCCTTAAAGTACCCATGTAAGGGATTTGTTTCCCTATGCTTGATATGTTAACTCTTACAGAATTTATTTTAAGTAGTGATTCCATTTGCACTTGATTTACTGTTGCCAGATTTATCCTGCATTTTTAAATGCCTAATCTAACAGGGTTTTAAATATGTGAATGTGAGGTTAGATTTATCCGACCACTGTTTCTTCTTAGGCATGTAATGGATGCTTGTAAAGGGCGGATAGGTGCTAACAATTATTGTGTTGATTAATGTGAGGGCTGTGCACTACCATTGGTGGTGTTGATGCATGTGGTTTTGCTATGTTATATTTTATTTGAATGTTTTTAGTTGAAACTTTTTTACAGTCTGAGGAAGTTTCGGCCAGGGAGTCAAACGAAAAGTGTGTATTGATTAAAAGCAAGTAACACATAGGTTGGAGTTTGCCTGTGACTTTCTTGACAAGTTTGTTTTTAAAGAAGTTTTCATTTGTTTTTGTACACTGTTTTAGGTACATTACCATGGTTGATGGGGAAAATGGTTCGAGACTGGCTGCGTCTACTGTTTTGCATATGAGCTACACCTATGGTAGGAGTTCTACAGACTGTCGATATGTCTTATTGCAGCTATTCCTCTTTCCTCAGCATTGGGCACTCCCACATTTATCACTCCATCTCCTCTAACTCCATTCTGGACTCCCTTTCCACCAAAACACGGACTTTCTCCTTGCAATCTGTTACTGTGCACCAAGAACCCATGAACCATAATAAATGGGAAATTCTACATTCGATAATTTTAGGTGCTTTAAAGGGTTAAACCTCTAAAGGTTTGGATAGTGTTTTAGTAACATCAATAAGCCACTGCCATATAGAATAACTAAATTTCTCTGCCTGTGCTAGTGAGTGCTCCACCAGGAGAAACAGCTACTTAATTACCCACCACTCCCACACTCTCATACTCATTTCTGTTAAACTTCTTCCCCTCATCCCTCGGACTACAAATAACTTTAAAGAAATTATTTAATTTGGAAGGAATCGAGGTCTTAGTCATAGGAATAAAACTGCAGGAACGTGTAAAAACCTATCTTTGTTCCATGGACCTGTTGGTCTTTTCTAATTGTTTTTCATGGTTCTTGCCCTTGCCAAGAACTAGGGTCTACCTGCTCCATTCGCCACTTGCTTTGCTCATGCTCACTCCACTCCCCTACCCTGCCCCAAATTCCCACCCACCCCCACTACATCTACATTTATTCTATCCACAAACCCCTCACACTCAACCACACAACCAATCACTACACTCCTGAAACTTCTACCCTCCTAGCCCCTTAACAACCAGCAAACCAATCCCATCAACTCTTAATACTACTTCCCCCCACCACCCCCAATCCCCACCTAGTTTTCTCTCACATATACAACTATGCTACTTCAAAGCATGCTAACACTCCTAACATGCACTCTTCTTGCACACCTTACAGCCTACCAGAACACCATAATACCCCCACTCAACCACTTTCACTGCACCAATACTCTCACCACCATATCCACCCACCCACTTCCTATATGTATCATACCAACACTATCACTATCCCAATATGCACAAACGCTATCAGTCACATTCTATTTACAAGCAAAAATTCTGCCTAAAATAAAACAAACTAACTAACATATTTAAAAAACTTATGTATACTGCCCTATCTAAACTAGCCCTCAGTGGTGACATCCATCCTAACCACAGCTCAAACATTTCCAACCCCACACCTAATAACCTACCTGATAACTGCACCATCTCACAACTAACAGCCAACAGAAAACCATTTGACCTCCTCTTACTAAGACTAAATATCAGAAGCATAACCAATAAAACCCATGACCTTCACACCAACATAGCTTTATACTCCCCAGACATACTCATTCTAACTGAAACCTGGCTCAAACCTCACATTAAAAGTGAGTAAATACTACAGACTATAACATATTTCATATGGATAGGCTATCTAAACAAGGCAGTGGTGTTGCTCTAATGTTCACCTAAGCATTCAATTCCTTAACAAATCAGCCCCCCAAATTGGAAATTAAGAAATCCTATATGCTACCTCAAACTGAATGCAAATAAAACAATCAACATCATTGGATGCTTCTTCCCACCTGGCCAAAATACCTCACCCCTTGAAAATCTCCTCAATTGGGCTAGCCATTCCCTTCCTCATGTAGCCCTAATTTTAGGTGATTTTTAATATTGACTGGCTATCCTGTAACAACAATCAACCATCCCACCACCTAACCCTTCACGGGTTCCCCCAACTTATACAGTCACCCATCCGAATAAATAAAAGCTGTAAGAAACAATCTACTCTAGATTGGATATTAGTCGATAAAGCCCCTCAGTCATACCTAGCTGGCTGTCTACCAGACAGCCTCAGTCACCATACTCCAACTTTCCTTCTAAAACACCACTTAAATAATACTAAACTCATTATCTATCAACAAATACTTAACAAGAAAAATGTTAACCCTCTCACCTTTACCTTATCACTCAAAACTTGCAACTGGTCACCACTAAAGTACCTCAATCTGGACAAAGCTGTACAGTTCTTCAATAGCACCCTCTTAAACATCCTAAATTCACATTCCCCAATAAAAAATGCCAGAGTTAAGGCACAATGCTCCCCATGGCTACAAAGAAGAACCAGGTCACTAATAAAATGCAGGGACAAAGCTTGGGAGCATTGGCATTCTACAAAAAAAACCCTCCTCTAGACAGTCATTCCTAGAATGGTGAAATAATGTGAAAAAGCAAATAAAAAGACAAAATAAAATACTATCAATCTGCCCTAAACTCTTCCCATCACAACCCTAGGCAGTTCTAGTCCACCACTGACTCCATTCTCCACCCAGCTAAAGTTGACACCCCCACCTACCTCTCCCCCCTCCTCCAACAATGTTGCCACCAAATTCAACAAACACTTCACTGAAACCATACTAGCTTTGGCCAGGCAACACAACCCCCTCCCCACCCTCCCCTCATCAACACCAAGTACTCTGCCCACTGTCTTTTCATTTACTCCAGTACATACTTCCTACATCAACAAACTTATACTTGTAGCAATTATTGTAGCACACAAAAGTGCTACCAGCACTAAATATTCTACAAGGAAACAGCTCCAGTACTTATTAATGCCCACCCCGCCAGGCATGTCTAAAGGTCAGTTCCCTGTGCTTTCTCCTATTAACCTGGTGAACTTGGGTATCCTGAAGCAATGTAGCAACTGCCTCATGTACACTAACAACCCTCTCCGCTTACTTCCCAACACTCAGACTTGTGAGAGATACACTTATATATCCAAATTGGAAACCACGGACTCTTCAGCCAAGACCAGAATAGCTGGTCAAGAGGAGAAGGTCAAGACTTGCACCACACCACATGGAACACATAGCCCTCCAGAACACACACCAGTGCTGCCTTCACAAAAAATCACAAACCACACACCCACCTTCACGGAGGCTCTCAATGAAAATCTACCCAAACAGAAGAGACCTCCAAGGCAGAAACACACTCAACCACCACAACGCAACACTAATCACAAGACATATAACTCTCTTAAACAGTGTGCGACTCAACCACAGCCCTTAAGGCAAAACAGCATGCTCAACACACTAGTCATAGGTGACTCGATAGTGAGGCACACTGACGTCCCACTCACTAGGTTGAATAAGGAGAACATAGCAGTCAGCTGCCTGTCAGGTGCCAGGATCCACCACTTAACACATGCACTCAGGTCCCTCAAGAACAGGTACAAATGTGAGTCTATCATTGTACATGTGGGTGTGAATGACCTGAGATGTACCTCCCTGGACTACATAAAAAGAGACATGGAGGAGCTCTTGAATTATGTAGCCCAGGCGGGTATAATTCTAATCCTGAGCAGCATCCTACCATCACCCAGAATGATACTACAGTACAAGCAGAAAATGGTTGAATTCAACAACTGGCTAAGTTTCTGGTGTCATTCTAAGAGGATCCAGTATCTGTCTGCCTGGGATGACATGATTAACAGACCTTGATGCTTTGCCAGAGATGGCCTGCACCTGTTACCCCTAGGCTTCTGGATACTGGCCAAGGCTCTTTCCACCCCTATAGTCCCTTTTTTAGGCAGTGTTCCAAAGACCAAATTACTAATAGCTATAAACAAATGCAATCTGAGAGTCATGCTGCTCAACGCTAGAAGTCTGAGTCTCAAAATGCACTTGCTCGAAGCACTCCTTAAAATGGAGAACGTCAACATTTCTGCTGTAACAGAGACTTGGTTCAAGGCAGCAGAAAGCACCCCTGCACTACCAGGCTGTAACTCATTCCACACCTTTCAGCCAGGTGGTGGTGTTTCCATATTAATAAAGGATACGCATACCTCCAGACTGGTAGCCTAACATAACACATCTGAGATATTTCAGGTGCAGCTAACATTGGGTAAGACAGTAATTCAGGTTGTAGCCTGCTATAGGTCCCCGACCATGTCCCAAGACTCACACTCCACGTTCGTAAGCATCATGGAGAATATTACGGTCCAACCTAACACTCTCATACTGGGTGACTTCAACTACCCCTCCATTAACAGGGAAAACTACTCATGTACCAATACACTTGCCCAATGCTTTCTTGAATTCATTAATTCCAATGCTCTGGACAAGTTCGTTCTTACCCCCATTAGAGGTAGCAACATCCTTGACCTGTTCATTACTAGCATGGGCGACCGTTGCACTACACCAGTTGTCAACTCCTCCCTGGTTAGATCCAACCACAAACTAATCACCACAGAAATCCACATCCCTCCCACCCCTACAAAGGTAACCACCATGAAAAACTTCTCCAAAGCTAACTTTGGGATCCTAAAAATAGAGGTGGCTAACTTCACGGCACTCATGCAAATAGAGAATAGTTGCATGACCACCGAATCATACACCAATGCACTGTACGAACATGTACACAAATGCATGGATCTCACCATACCCCAAAACAACCAAGACACTTTCCTCAAAAAAAAGGAAGCCAATCTGGTGGTCCCCTGCCATAAACAATCTCTACAAGAGAAGGTGGAAACTAATGCAGAATAAGGTGAAGTCCCAAGATTAGAAAAACTCCCTTATTAGCCTCAACAAAAGGTTGAGATCCCTCATCAAATTCTCTAAAGCTAGCTATGAAAACAAAATTGCAGCAGATAGTAAAGACAACCACAAGACCTTCTATAGTTATGTAAAGAATCTCCACGGCAATATCCAAATTTGCTCTGAGCTACTGCAAAATGGTACCTCTGATATCGAGCCAACAAATATTGCCAATATACTGGCCAACAGATTCAATGCTAAATTTACCCCTCTCTCCCCCAATGGACCAATCACAATACCAGTAGATTGCTAGGCACCCAGTATTACTGATGCACAGGTTAAAACAGTACTGTCCAAGGCCAAGAATACAGCTTTTATGGGACCTGACAATATCCCTGGTTGTGTTCTACATGAACTACAGAGTGAACTGGCACCTCACCTGTGTGCCCTATTCAATCACAGCCTCACCTCAGGTTTTCTCCCTACTGAATGGTGCACTGCTACAGTCATCCCTCTCCACAAAGGAGGAGTGACTACAGTCCCCAGGAATTATTGCCCCATTAGCCTGATGAGTCTGATATGCAAAGCTATGGAATGCATCATCATGGATCTAATAAACAAGGATATAGGGAATCTCCAAACTGTGGATCCTACACAGTTTGGTTTTGTGAAGGGTAGATCATGCCTGCTCAACTTGGTCAACTTCTTTGAGTCAGTCACCAGAGCTGTGGATGAAGGCAAGGTGGTTTATACAGCCTACCTTAATCTGGCCAAGCCCTTTGATAACATTGCCCATTCAGGAGTCATAGAAAAACTTACTAAGCTAGACATCAACTCCTATATCACTAGGTGGGTTGCAAACTGGCTCAGAGATAGAACCCACAATGTGATAGTAGATGACTCCAAGTCAGACTGCCGACCAGTCACGAGTGGAGTCCCACAAGGTTCAGTCCTGGGTCCTCTCCTCTTTCGTATCTACTTCTCTGAAGTCCAGGCCAACATGAAGGGACTCTGGCTGACAAAGTTCACAGACAATTGCAAGTTGGGAGCTATTTTTAACTCCCCAAGTGATATTGTCATCCTACAGAAAGGCCTCAATGAGACCACAAGTGTCAGAACCATGGCCTTAAGCTCAATGCCAAAAAATGTGTTGTCATCCGCCTTGGGAAAAACCCAGTTCCCTTGAATTACCACATTGATGGTAGTCCACTGAACACAGAAGCCATTATAAGAGATCTGGGAACAGAGGTTGACAGCAGCCTCTCTTTTGACCACCACGTTGCCACTGTGGTCAGAATGTCCTTCTATGTGGCACATCTCATTACTAAGGGTTTTGGATCCAGGAAGAAAGAGGTCATTGTCTCCCTCTACTCTTCCCTCATTAGGCCAATCATTGAGTACAATGCCCCATTTGGCATGTACCTCACTAGACACCTGCAACAACTGGAGAGGCCACAAAAGTACCTCACAAAGAGGATCCTAGGCCTTAAGCACTTGTCCTATATGGACAGATTCAAAAAACTCCAACTATTCTCTGTCTCATATAGCCTATATAGAGGCGATCTCTGCTTGACTTACAAAGCCATGTCTGACCCAGCTCTGTTAGAAATGCTACCTCTAAAGAAATCCCAATCCCTCCACAACACACACTCCAGAGACCTCAACCTCATTACCACAATCAACAGAACATGCTGGAGGGACAGGTTCATAACCCAGAGACTGCCCATGCTATGGAATAGACTTCCCATATATGTCAAGCAGAGCACCTCACTGGCCCCCTTCAAGAGAAATCTTGATGAGTGGATGGGAAATAGAAAATTCACCCTGGGGATCACTCTAGTGGCTCTACTCGACAGAAACACTAGGAACTAAGGTCGGGTGGTATGATGTCAGGGTAATCCTATGGGCTAGGCTTGTAAAGCCTCCAGGGCCATTAGCCTAGTCCACACCTATGAGCCTATGAACTTATAAAACTTAAGTCTACCAAACTAGCTGCTGACAATCTCCCCTGCAAATACCTAAAAATAGCAGCCATAGCCCTAGCCTACCCAGTCTCTATCTTCATTAACCAGTCCTTAATAGAATGCTATGTCCCTACACTCTTGAAAATATCCCACATAATTCCCCTGCATAAAGGTGGCTCTTCCACTGAACTCTCCAACTACCATCCTATAGCCATCCTCTTCCCTCTCTTCAAGATACCTGAGAGATGCATCCACACCCAAGTCCAGGACTACCTCCTAACTAATAACTTCATCTCCAGCACCCAACATGGCTTCAGGCTATTCCACAGCACTATCTCCACCTTGCTTTCTTTCACTAACACTATCTTTCAACACAGAAATAATGGCTTTTACTCCTCTGCCATCTCCTGGATGTATGTAAGGCTTTTGATATGGTCTCTCACAAACAGCTAATCTCACTAACCTATCCTTTTTCCAATCAGCTACAGACTAGTTTAGCAGCTACCTAGCTGACTGCCAACAATCGGTTATCTAGCTTAATAATATATCTCCTCAACTTCCTGTCACACTCAGTGTTCCCCAGGGATCCATCCTTGGACCACTATTATTCGCTCTCTTCACCAATAATCTCTTCACAGTCACCAAGCAGGCCTCCCTTATACATTATGCAGATGACTCCACCCTCATCTGCTGTGCCCTGGCAATACCAGAACTCCATAAGATCACCCAAGAAGCCTTTTCCTCAGTGTAAGCTTGGCTATTTGATGGCCAGCTAATACTCAACCCTAACAAGACCAAACTCATCTTTCAGCCCATGAAATCTAACCTTCCTAACCCCCATTTCAATATCCTAGCCAATGAGAATACCATCATTGCCCCAACAAAACATACCAAACTACTTGGTGTTGAGACTGACAATCATCTCAGACTTGACATTCCCATTTCACTAACCACAAAAAAAGTACAAAAAAAAAACAGGAGCCCTATATAGAAACAAACAATTCCTCACCAAAACTGCCAGAATTTCTATGGCCAATTTCTACCTCATCTCCTCTCTTCTTTATGCCTCTCCTATACTTACCAACTTCAGGCAAACACACCTAACAAGCTTGAGGCTTTTTATAACAAAATTGCTAAATTCGCCACTGGAGCATCCTATCGCAGCCACCACTGTATCTGACTTAGAGAACTTAACTGGCTCGAACTGCCTCAACTTCTACACCTGAATCAACTTGCTCTTGCCTACAAGATTGTAAACTATCTTCTCAAAGTCCCATCCCTTCAATATCTTCTCTAGCCCTATATACCACCAGACCTCTATGCTCCAACAACAAAAACAACTTCTTGTAACCAAAGCCAAGAACTCTGCTGGAGAAGCTCTTTCTTCTACAAAATAGCCAGGTTATGGAACACTTTCCCTCCTCCATAACCACACTAACATCAGGCACTGTCTTCAAAACTGCTTTAAAATCCCACCTCAAAGGACACGGGTTATGTCAATGCGTGCACCCTGGATAAAAATCCCACCTACTGTTCCCCTCCTTTCATTTTTCCCTCCACTAGCCACTCTGCCTTCCACTGTCTGAACATTGCTATCTCTTCTCTGCAGGCACTGGCTTCACCTCCTCCCTCCCCACTAATACTCGATCTCTCATACCCTCCTCTAACATTCTCAACTACCTAACCCTCATCTCTACTTCTAGTACAACTTCAACCAGCTCACTCCTACCCCACTTTCAACACTGCATCCTCCATCTCCCTGTCACCTCTCTACTCCTACCTTCTGCCAGACTAATTCCCTTAGCTCCTCCACAGCTCATTCCACTACCTGGATTAACATCTGCTTTATATACTGTTCAGATGATAGGTTTATCTGCCAGCTCAATGAATATATTACTAATCTGCCTTAACAGCATCTAGCTTCTGGCTGGAGTATTACCAACAACCACTATGTGTCATTTTATTTGTATACTAAATGCTATTGATTGTATCATTGGTATTTATGTTATCAATAGCTCTGCTTGTAACTTGCTGTTCATTTTCTATGTTGTGATTGCTTGTACTATTACTACTGTTTATATTTCAGTTGTTCTTCATGTTCTCTGTTTACTATTTCTTCTGGACAGCTTTTCTCTCCATGTCTCTGATGAAAAAGGACCTGTGTAGAGTCGGCACTTGTAAACAAATGTAAATAAAATAAAATAAAATAAATGTCAGCATTTGTTACTGGAAGAAAGCTGGACAAAGACAGAGCCAATGGATGGACAGGGTGCCACAGATATGGAGATTACACAGCTCTGAGTAACCTAGATGGTGGCTAGTAGAACAGCAGGTTTTAACAAGTCAGTGTAGCCCCAGCATATAAAGACTGTCACGTAACTGTGTCAGTACTTACAACAAGTCAGTGGGCACCATCCATACCTCACAAATGTACAGAGTTTCACAGAATATCTGCATTTATGCCTCATATATTTGTTCTATTTGTCATAACATTTCATTTGTCTGCAAACTATTGGCAAATCAGTAAAGGTTGCTGTGAGAAAATAATGACAGACAGCTGAGATGCAGACTTCATGCCCATCAGAAAATGCATGCTAATACAAAACCATTCTACCAACTGTCTACATTTGTAAGAGCAATATTAAAATATTGTCCCCATGTTTGGGCCTGTGTCCCACTGTTATATATGTCCCGGTCCAGATTTTTGGCTGTAAGAATTTGAGAGGTATGGGAAGCATACAGCCTTATAATAACAGTACAACACAAACTTTCTGAGGACCAGAGCAGATGTATGGGGCATAATGCTGGACAACCTGTAAAATAGGGACAGTCAGAGGTGTGAAGTCCGTAACCCTGTGTGTGGAGTTGCATCTTTACCCCAGTCACAGCATACCTGCAACTACATATAGCAGCAACTGTGGACAAAGCCAGGAACTGAAGCAGGGCAGGACAAAAGCCCACATATAAGGAGAAGGAGGAATTACTGGCCAGACAAATGTAGAAAGTGCAGAATAGAACAGTTTGTGCAGTAGCATGGGTTCCCTGCAGTATATGGAGTCAGTAACCCAAATGTCTGTCAGCAGTTCCCCACATCAATCTATAATGATCTGCCACTGACATACCAAGACATCACAGTGCTATGTAAAATGTACCAGACATATTACACAAAACTCTGTTAGGTCTAATACTCTCCGTACACAACCCTAGATATGGGTCAGATATTACAGACAGCACACAGCCAGGAAATCCCTCAGGCATTATATCAGGGAGGTGCTGGACTGTTTAATCAGGTTCAGCAGACAATTGGCTGTAGTACACAAAATCCTGGACTGGAGTACAGGTAGGTCTGGCCTCCATTGTAAGTATTGATGGTCATACTGGGCATGCTCCTACACTTAACTCACTTCAGCCCATGTCTGAATCTACATCTGTCTATAGAACTGTAATGCCCATATATCTATGTGCATACAGACAGCTATGTATACCTTAACTGTCTCTCCCTAGCCCCATCAACATGATTACCCTTATCTATCTGTATGTGGCACATATAAGATATATCTAGATCTGGTGAGTTTAATATAGATGCACATATATAGGTAACATATATATATATATATATATATATATATATATATATATATATATATATATATATATATATATATCTCATATATAGAGAGGTAGACAGAGGGAGACAGAGAGAGAGAGAGAGAGAGAGAGAGAGACCCAGAAAGGCATAGAGTGACGTAGTGCTGCAGCCACTCATACACCAGTTGTAACCAGTGGCACATGCAAATAGTACGGTAAGCTCTACTGTGTAATAGTAAGTGGGTAGGGATTTTCATCTCACATCAGCCACTATGTGTGTGTGTGTGTGTGTGTGTGTGTGTATTCTACATACAGCAGAATACACATGCCAGACACATAAGTTCTGTGGAGCATGCAATAAATACATAGCACTGTGGTAT
Organism: Protopterus annectens; assembly: GCF_019279795.1. NCBI lineage: Eukaryota > Metazoa > Chordata > Ceratodontiformes > Protopteridae > Protopterus > Protopterus annectens. The sequence goes on along the minus strand of NC_056739.1, from coordinate 683,864,612 downwards.
ATACAACTAAATAGGTAGTGGTTCTAGTCTCAAAACTGGCAACTTTATGAGTGTGTGTGTGTGTGTGTGTGTGTGTGTGTGTGTGTGTGTGTGTGTGTGTGTGTGTGTGTGTGTGTGTGTGTGTCTATGCAGTGTTGCTGCAATCCCTGCATTTTTGTGCAATGGTTATACCATTTTAAGGGCCTGTGCAAACCTGTTAATTCTCCAGTGGCAACCTTTACAGCACCTGCAGATGTCATCCACCTCAATAGTAGTGTTCAACACTATTTATTTATTTATCTATTTTCATTTGTTTTCCAGGAAATTCTGACTGGGGCATTTTCAGTGGAGGCCCGGGGAGAAAATCTCCACTGAAATATAAACAATATACAATAATTAGATAGTACAATAGAATACATACAGTAAGATGCAGAATACACATCTTCTAGTTAGTTTATACAAGGTAGTATTCAATACAGTTTTCTAGTAGATACAAGCACAATCATTTCAGTGAAGATCACTGTGAGAAAAAATAAAGTTAGTAGTGTGTACATGTACTAGTTATGACCAAATGAGATTTCCTTTATATATATTTATTTTTGAATAGTAATAAACACTGAGGAGAGGGAGAAAATGAGGTAAGGAGTAGACAGTGTGTTGAGAGAAAAACATATAAGCTCCGTGGAGCATGCAATACATATGTAGCCCTATAGTATGTACAACTAGACAGGTAGGTGTTCTACTATCAACAAGGGTGGTTTGTGAGTGTGTGTGTGTGTGTGTGTGTGTGTGTGTGTGTGTGTGTGTGTGTGTGTGTGTGTGTGTGTGTGTGTATACTTATATCCCCTTGCAGCAGTGTGACTGCATTAGGGCCAACACCTGTCCCACCATGCATGTTGCAGTCCATGTTTGGCCAGATGTGTCCTGTGAAAACAACTAAAACAATACATAGGTCCCAAGAGTGAAGGACAGCAAACATTTCCTACATGAGTGTAATAGTTGCATAAGCAGTCATTTTACATCAGAAACACCTGAATGTTCTGAGACATAGCATAAGCTAGGGAAATGCTACAAAAATAAAATGTCATACTGGCAGACCAAGAGAAGTCCTGACCTTTGCACTTGCCATGGGTATCGTTTGTCCTGCCAACTCTCACGATACTACAAGAAGTGTTCCACATTGGGTATTCATTAAGGTGGCAACCATACTCTGTGTTGCCTATGTGTGTGCAAACTATATACATGTTTAGGCCCTATGAGTAGCCACTGCCCCTAAATAACCCACATGTATCTAGGCATGACTGATAACCACCCCCACCCAAATATGTAGGTACTGACTAAGGCTGTGGCGACTGTAAGTTGTGTGCTGTCTGTCATTGACCCACCACATGATGTTAACACACTGCAACAGGGTCTTACATCAGGTGCAGACTGGTGTCAAGGTCCTGTCCTCAAGCTAAATGCAGGTCACAGTACCATCATACTATACAGCAAGGACACATCCCCACTGTTTGAACATCATTGGCAACCACATAAACATGCAACTTGTGTTGAGAGACCTGTGTACTCAGTTTGATAACAATGTTGCATTCAACCATCATGTAGTAGCAGTGGTCAGAAAGGCCTTGTATGTGGTGCAACTCATAGGTAAAGGGAGTGCATCCAGAAAAAAGGTAGACATTACCTCTGTATAGTCCTCACCTAGTAGAACAATAATTTAGTACAATGGCCCATTTGATATGTACCTATCCAGACATCTGCACCAACTGGAAAGGCCATGGTAATACCCACAAATGTAATTTATGGCCTCCAAAACCTGTCCTATTCAGACAGCCTCTAATCAGTAGTGCCCCACTCAGTATTGGACAGGTTGCCCAGAGGTGGGCTGTGGAACACCTACAATGCAATGTTGGACCCTGCCCTACAACAGTTGCTCCATATATGTGAGTCTACTTCCTCATGCATTACCAGTACAACAGGCCTGAATCTGATATGTGACATCAACAAAATCTGTTGGACAGACAGGTCTGTCTCCCAAAGTCTGCCCTTTGTCAGGAATGCACTTCCCATACATGTCAAACAGAGTACTATGCAGACCCTCTTCAGGTGCAACCGTGATGAATGGATAGGATACCATGAATCTGTCCCAGGGGCCCCAGTTGTGTCCCTCAATGACAGGGGCAACAGGTGCTGATAGATGATTCTGTTGGGGATAAATTAATGGCTAGGCTTGTTAGGGACCCAGAGCCATTACTGTAGTAACCTTCTATGATCCTATGAACTTATGATCCTACTGAACTCCCAGGTGACATGCATCAAGAGTAGCATGCTGTGTCAAGGTGTATGCATGCATGATTACGTTGTCTACCCCTATTGTCCTTGACACATTGTTCTACACATGTGCACCTAGTTAACTGTGCATATGTACAACTATACCTTGGTGACATCCCATTCCTGCGTTGTCACCATGCCATCCTGAGCCACTGTATTGGCAGCAGGTCCCTGCAGTGTAGACATACAGACACCTGGAACAGAAACAGAAAAGGTCTGGGAGACAACTGTCAGTCAGCAATACTAACACCAAAGCACCATCATGGAACAAAGGTACTTACACTGTGATGTGTACTCATGACACATGCCAGCAGACACAACCTTACAGGGCATAACACTACTGCACTACTAATTGTCAGTAATTGTACTATAGTCACCCCATGCATTAGACTCATATTAGCATGCCCCCGCATCGATAGTATGAATGACAGAGATGTGGCACAGGTATCATCACATGCACAGGGTGTGGTGTGGGGTTGCCAGAGGCCTAGGCTGTGTCATACTGTGGACATTGTACGTGGATGTCTGGTGGGGTGCTGGCCTGCTGGGCCATGGAGAGGAGCTGTGTGTGTGTTTGCTGGTGACCTGCATGTGACAGTGATGTGTGAGTGTGTGCATGTACACAGTCAAGGCACATGCTACTCCTACATGAGGATATGTTGGACAGCTGAGGCCCATACATGGCAGAATGTAAGTTCACCATCTCTGGCCATGAACATGGGAACTGGTCCCGACAGGAGTTGCACTGGCACCACCATGTCCAGTGTCAGATGTGGTACTACTTTCTGATGGTGACTGGTGTCTGCTGGGTCAGTGTCCCTCATGGGACCACCCAGGACCATGTGCCCATGGCCTGCCACATTGTGTGTACAGCACCTCCCCTTCAGTAGTGCTGGTGGTAATGCCACTATGGGAGTGTGACTGTGCTCTGCCATTTGGGTTCTCAGCTGATGTTGTTGTTGACTTACGTCCACATGTCCGACACACTTCTCCCACCACATTTCCAGCATGGACATTGTACGGTTAAGGAGTTACAATGACTCACCCCACTGTCTACCCACTACATTGGCAAAATGATGTAGGACATCACCAATGCTGTGGATGGTGTCATGGATGCCAGGCAGTGATGCACACATGATGCTGAACATCCATCTGGTGTTGCATATAGAATGTGCCTGTGCCTCCAGGATGGACCAAAACATGCATCGGGTGACACATGCTGTGACACCACTGACAGGTGGTGGATGGCCAGCAGTCCTCCTTTGAGCACCCCTGTCATTCTGCCTGTGTGGGACCTCGCCAGTTCCCTTACATTGGCTACTGTACATAGTCACAGATATCATAGTTGCCACACTCTCCTGTTCAATGCCACCACTTTCAGACCATCCAATATCTGTGGGTGCAGGGGACTGGGTATGTGTGGGCATAGTAACTATGTGCAGGGACATTGGAGGAGGAAGTGGGATGTCAACACTTGGAACAGATTCAGCCCCCAACAACACCACTTGTGCCTCACTATGGCCACCATCATCACCAGATTCTGATGAGACACTGACATCAGGTTGTGAGAGGGACACACTCCAACCTCTATGGTCACATATGAGGAGGAAGACAACATGACTACATTACTCCCTGCATTATTATGTCTGCTTTTTCACACACACACTCACACACACACACACACACACACACACACACACACACACACACACACACACACACACACACACGTGAGTGCCACAACTGCATTTTACACACCATATTACTGATCCCATGCACAACACACAAGCAGACCACAACAGACACAGACAAGACAGGCCCTTAACAAATGCAGTGCAGTTATGTCAGGTTAATGTTCCTAGTACTATACAACTGTGATATATGTAACAGATCATTGTATGTGATGGACCTTCACCTTTAACACATTGCATCCTTTTCCACCATACTAATGTTCCCCTGTATAGCAGACTGCCTAGACCTTCACAAAACTATGTGTGAATATGTTATAGCTGCTGCAAATATACTATTGTGATTACCAATGTAATGCACTGCAGTGAACCTCTCCACAACTGAACATACAAGTATTGCAATATGGCTAAGCTTAACAGTTGTGTCCATAGCAAATTGGCAGCCCTTAACATGTCTTGGGTATAGAGGAGCGATGACAATAAAGTTGCACACTCACTGGCTACAGGATGATGGACTCTGGCCACAATAGAGGTACCTATGGAATTGTAAGGGAGAAGTACTGTCAGCAGACACAAAAGTAGCATTGGTACAGGATAATATGTGCATATATCAACATGTACAGTACGAACTGTGATTCTGACCACATTGCTGACATTCTCAATATGTGTGCACATGTGTGTTACCAAACCCCCCCCCTCACAAGTGCAGAATAACCTAACATCCATGTATAGGTATGCAGAGGCTGCTACTAATACTTCTACAGCATTAATGCAATGACACAGGAGGCTTACCTGGATGCTCCTCCACTGTGGAAGCTATGCCACCCACCTCCACTACATATGGTGTGATGGATCTTTGTGAGCTGGTGGTTGGACCCAGGTTTTCCGGGAACTCCTCTGTGGCTGAGAGTGGTTGTAGTGTTGCAGGCCCTCCACCGGTACCAGCACAGTCCCTGGCCACAGTTGCAGCCCTTTGCTGTGCATTATTTATCATGTCTGTGGCACAGTGTTGGACCTGCTCATAGCTCCTTTCCTGTTTCCTGACATGATTCACTGATGCCATGAGGTCTGCCCACAGTGCAGCACATTCTTGCTGATTATGGTGACTCCTCAACAGCAGAATCTATTGATGGGAGTCTAACTCTGTTGAGTATGGTAGCATTCTCCACATCTGAAAATGGTGGGTTCCTACGTCGGTACATCACTCCTGAAAGACAAGAAGAGGAGAGCACATCACAGGACCACATACATTGCTCTCCATTATGTGCACACCCTGCACATCCACATTTGACAGCATTATCCTCCGCTAACTCCTACATTATGCCCCACCATCTAACACCACAGTATGTATGTGGCTATCAGCAATATAGTGCCAAAACATCATGTGTTGCCCACCTGATCTTGCTGTTTTCTGTTACTTGCTACATGTTCTCTTAGGTGTTCTACTGCATTTTACTGTTGCACCTATTACTGCTTGTTTATAGCCTGTCTACATTGTATCCAGTGGTGTCAGCCTCTTACTCCTATTTTAAGCACCTGGGCTGTAGGCCCACTCTTTAGGTCTCCCTGGCCTTCATTCCCCAGGGTCTGGAATATATGGCTGTATAATGTCCTACGGTTTCTCCTGCCAGTCTTGTTGACATGGGCATCCTGGCACAGTGTAGCAACTGCCTCATGTACACAGACAAACATCTACAAACACCACCAAGGAACACAATTTGTGAGAGATGCAATGACATTAGGAATCTACAGTCCATGTGTGGATGTCTGGAAAACAGCAGTTGGACAATAGGTAATGGTTGCTTGAAGACTGTGAGGAATCTCCCTGTAACATGCCAGACCCCTCAGAAAACAGTTATGGTACTTTAATATCTGGTTCTGCATTCGTTCCCTTACATTGTACGTTCAATATGTACACTCTGCTGCTGAGTTGGAGGCTGCATCCCCCAGTAATCTGGCTATTACCTGCTGTCCTGCTGCAGGAGGTCAACAGGTATGCTAGCCATAACTCTCAGGCAATGAACTATATGTGTGGACTACAGAGTGACCTAGCCACAGTATGTCAGGAACAGTCAGAGACACCTGGACAATGAGCGAACATTACTCCTCACAGACTGAGAGGAGCTGACTGACAGTACATCATGTGATATGCCAGGTATCCACCAGTACTTAATGTCATTATTGTGTAATACACAATCCAGTAGCATTCATACATGAGCTTGACATATCTGGGGAGACTCAGGAGCCAGAGCTGTGATCTGTGTCAAAGCAGACAGAGACAAAGGGGAGACTGTAGGTGCTGGACAGCTGACTAACAGCAACATGTCATTCCACATTATGTTCTACAGACCCTAGTGTTGTAATCCCTATTTCCCATGGATGCACCCCCCATCTGCATCCCATTAAATGGATAATTCATTCTTGGTATAGAGCAGTACTCCTTTGTGTGTAGAAATCCAGTGGTATATTCCTTGGATAGTGCAGTCTGTCTTCATGAAGAAAGTCACAGACCTGTTTACCATTGCCTTTTGTAGTTAATGCCCATGAAGAGGTGATTTTCTGTGCAGCAATATGTGACTCAAACTTACTAATTGCATCCAGAACAGCTGGGTTGCATTTTCATTAGCCAATGGCATGGCAACACAGTGCTATAATTAAGGCCTTCATGTAGGCCTTCGCCCTTTCCTGGCCTGTGAGGAGGGTGTTATCGAGATGTGGGGACCACAGCATCACAGAGGGTAGGTAGAAATACTGTCCACTGTTTGGACTGATGTGGTATATCCACAGTTTTGCATGCTATGTTTGGCCAATGTTAACAAACTTTCTGATTCTGTGGCAGTTTACTGTTTAACAATGTGTGTTGGGGTCAGTAAGGAGAGAGACAGATGTGAGTGTCATACTTCATTTTTATCTGAATGTGCATGCTGTCACTTGACCCTTCCCCCTTTATGTATGAGTGTTGTATGGATGCCCTGTTCTAGGTGTTTGGGAGGTATGGTAGGTCTGTAGCATGTATGCTGCAGCTGCTGCATTCTGGCCAGGAGTCATACTGGGGATTGTGAACACAATGGGGGACAGCAAGCTGTATTTGTTAGTGAATGAGCACTATTAGCTCTGTTGTCAAAGCATAGCCAGGGTGAGGGTACCCATAACAATCCAGGTGAGGCATGTGCCTCTGGTACATATTTTAAGTAATAGTGCCATCCAAAGAGTGGTATGTGACATTTAGGACATCTATTCATATTTGTGACATGTGTCCCACCTTAAAGGCCTTTGACTTGTTAATGTGGGTGGCAGTGACTGCAGTAGCAGCAACCAATTCTGCTGTACATTGCAGGGTTCAGTTATTTATATGTTATCCCGTAACAAAACTTCTGGACACCACCACAGCAAATGCGATACTTTGTAGCAAAACTTCCACACACCACCAAGGCAAATACGATGCTTTCAAATTCTTTATTTCACCAAAAGTATATAACAGAAGCTTCTTGTAAGCGCTTTCGGGTTAAATCAAACCCTTCATCAGACAAATAGTTGTTTCTCATAATACAAGCATTTAAATACCAGAAATTGGCACCAAAAATCCGCCTTAAAGAAATATTAACCATTAACAAATGTCAATATAAAAGCGCTTGCCTAGATCATCTCTTTCTTAAGATAATAAACACTTATATGTATGTTATATTAAAATCAATAATTAATCAACTAAATATATACTAAAAGTTGTTAAATAAAACATTCATATAATATAGAAAAAGCATTAGATATTAATTAATGCACATTTATAATTCATATATCCACATATTTAATAATCCATTATGACCTGTGTTAAACACCCATATAAATATATAAATATAATGAAATAATATATTGGATGAATTATTATTATAATAAATATGTAAATATATGTACACAAGTAAAAACACATGTTAAGACACTTTAAAATATATAAATATAAATATAAAAAATGTATATATATATATATATATATATATATATATATATATATATATATATATATATATATATATATATATATATATATATATATATATATATATATATATATATATATATATAAAGTAATAATACATATATAAAAAATACAATATCATAGTTTGTGTTTTAATGGTCTACTGATCAGAAATGGTTTTATTGTTGTCTTATCATTCAGACCTTTCCCTTTGTCTGATTGCATGCAAATAATCCATCTATTCTCTTCCTGCTCTGTGAAGTTTTTAATATTACCTAATCTACTATTTCTTAAAATCAATTCTATGACCATAAATTTAAATTTATGATCCATCCCATTATTTAAAACATGTTCAGCTAGTGCATTGGTTTCATATTCACGGTTTATTGCATAAATATGTTCTCTTACCCTCTCTCTCAATGTTCTATTAGTCTTACCTACGTAGAAGCAATAACATTTCTGACAACTTGCTAGGTAAACTATATCTCTAGTTTTACAATCAGCATAGTGCTTAAAATAGTATATTCTCTTTGTGTCTGGATGTATAAACTTATCAGTTGCCATCATATATGAACACTGATTACATCCTTGACAGGGAAATGTTCCTTGTCTATTGGAGCAAACTTTAGTTTTATAGTTATTCTTTTTATCATAACATAATAATCGTTTAAGAGATTTATTATTACGATAACTGTAACTGGGTCTCTACCCCACTATATCTCTTATATCATCATTAGCTGTCAATATGGCCCAATTATTATCTATAATTTCCTTTATATCTTTATTATTATTGGAAAAGGGAATATTCAACCTCACCTTAGTTAATAGTTGACTATTATTCTTCCTTCCTTTAATTTGTGTATCTAAATTCTTCTTAAGATATGGTCTCCCTTTCCTATTTCTATCTATAACCTGGAGGTCTGAGAGAGCATCAACTTCTTTAAGAGAATAACCTCTTTCCAAAAAATCTTTCTTCAATTTTACCATAGTTTGAACACATTTATTATCATCACTTGTTAAGTGTGATATTCTTCTTCTTTGATTTATTATAATATTCTTAAACACATGCCCTGGATGCATGCTGGTATGATGAAGCAAACTATTCTTCCTACAGTTCTTCCTATATAATGCTGTGGTAAAATTTCCATCTTCTCTAGTAATAGCAACATCTAAAAATTCAATTTCTGACTTTGACCATTTGCCTTCAAATTCCAAAAAATTGGTTGTATGATTAATATAGTCTATAAATATCTCTAGGTCAATGTCATTTCCTTTCCAGAGAAGAAACACAAATCTTTTATAGTATATGATGTTGTTACTATACTCAGATTAAAGAACATAAGTTTTCTCCCATTGAGCCATAACCAAGTTTGCATACGAATTAGCACAAGGTGTGCCCATTGCCACTCCTTGTTTCTGTAAATAATATTCATCTTCGTGCATAAATACATTATTTTCTAAAATCAATTCCAACAACATCATATATTTCATAACCATATTGGAATCAACTCAGTTATGGCATAAAAATGCTCTCATAAGTTCTAAACCTTCATTATTAGGAATCACTGTAAACAATGATTTAACATCTAAAGTTACCAGCCATAGATCTAGTCCATCAATGTCATTCCCTATTTCTATAATGAAGGTATTTAAAATTCTTGTGTGTCTTTAATGATAGTTTTTGTTTCCCAGACCAAATTCTTCAATTGATTCTCAATATAAATTGAGAGCGGCTCTGTCAGCCATCCTCCACCTGAAACTATGGGTCTCATCTTAGGTTCAAATAAATTCTTGTGTACCTTAGGAAGACCTCTAATGGTTGGTATAGTGGGTGATTCTACCAGAAAATATTTATAAAGATCAGCATTTATAATATTTGACATGAGTAAATCATATAGGTTACTATGCATATCATGTATAATTTTATTAAGCTGTATCTTATTGATCAATTTATATGTTCCATTTTCATGTAACATTGTTCTCATAGTTTCATCATAATACTGCTTATCAAGAATAACGATGGTTCCTCCCCTATCAGCTGGCCTTATTGTAATCTCTTCATTATTGCTCAAATTAGTTAAGGCCTCATATTCTCTATTATTCAAATTACAAAACTTATGATTCTTTCCAATTTTACTATTCCACATATTAATTAAATCCCTTTCCACTGATTGTTCAAAAGCTTCCAACATAGGGTGCAGATGGGGTGTAAATGCACTAGGCTTTTTAAAAATACAAACATCATTCATAGAATCATGTTTAAAAAACATTCTCAGGGCAGTACTCCTAACACAAGTTTTCACATCTAAAATAAAGCCAGTTATATCAACAGTCTTGGATGGTATAAAAGAAGTCCTTTGTTGAGTAATGTCTTTTCATGGACCTGCAATGTATATTTAGATAAATTTATAACAAGATCAGATTCACTTACTTCTGCTGTTTGTTCTGTGAAAACATCAGTTCGTCTGACATTTTCCATTTCTTGTTATATACTTTTGGTGAAATAAAGATTTTGAAAACATCATATTTGCCTTGGTGGTGAGTGGAAGTTTTGCTACAAAGTATCGCATTTGCTGTGGTGGTGTCCAGAAGTTTTGTTACGGGAGTATTTCATTGTTTCTACTGGATACTTTTAATCTACTACTGCTTCTTTATATACCTATTTATATGTTGTATTGACAAGCATGTACTTGCCTTGCAACAGACAGGACGGTAGGCCAGGACTGTGGATGTCCAAATTTCACACATACTAGGAATGTAACAGCTAGATCTACTAACTCATTATTATGGCAGGTGTAGTTGCAAGACATATGTGCATGCATACAGAGTGTTACACAGGCTTCTCATGGATATGCATGTTCGGATGAGTATGATGTGTGACACTGACCTGTCTGTCATGATTTGTAACCTCAATCTGCACTGACTTGACAGTAGTTCAGCACACATAATAGGTTTTATGACAACCATGCCATAAGTAGGTGACACAGCTGTGGACATTCTGCAACAGTCTGTGAGTTGTCAGCCCTACCTGATATCATAGGCCTCCCATACATCCATTGACATGGCACGATACCAGGGCATTTCTATGGGCTAGGCTTGTAAAGGGTCCAGGGCCATTAGCCTAGTACACACCTATGAACCTATGAAAATGTATTTGGCTGTGTACTGGTTCAGTGTCTGTATCACAGGCCCATGTGCGCTATCATTTATCTCATTACATGTAGAAGTAGTGCATCACTGGCAATCAGGATATGTTTATAGAAACACCATTTACTCTTCAGAGCTGAGTGGCCTAGTGAGCTGATGCACTATACTGTAGTTGACAGCATCCTGGGTCCAAAACTTGGCAGGTGTGATTATTTTTGCTGCTGTGCATCAGTGGAATTCATGATATGTTTATAGAAATAGCAGTTATTCTTCCGAGCGGAGTGACCTGGGGGGCTAATACACTATGCTGTAGTTGAGAGGGTCCTGGATCCAAGACTTGGCTAGTGCATAGAACAGTGTCAGAAAAAGGTACGGTGATTAAAGCGGGTTTGTGTGGTGTGGTGCAATGCACCACTCCACTTAAACCTGGGATAATTTTAAGAAAAGATAAAAGGTGATAGGAAAGTGGTGAAATTGGGGCAAGCAGGGAGAAAGACAATGTGAAAAGCAGGTAGGGATGTGCTGGATGGGTGTAGGAAAGAACCATAGCTCTCCATTTCTTCTACAGCAACAGTTGTTCAGGTTACAGACAATTTGGAATTTGGAGCCTCTGAGGGCATCATAAATGTGATGATTGATGCATGCAATGATTAAAATGTGTCCAGTGGACACTGATATGAAATGGAGAGCTAGGTATATGGTGATATTTTTTGTGGGACAGATGCCAATTTTTTTAAGGAGAAAGTGGAATGTAGGGGAAGGGATATAGCTACATGTGAGGAGGTAAGTTGGGTAGGAGAGGTAATATTTGCAAACAGATAAGACAGACAAGACAGCAGACAGGAGCAGTGTATGACACATGAGGGTGTAAACAACTTGGATGGAGAGGGTGTTGTGGAATCGGAGAACCAAGTATCCCCAGATGGCAGCAGTGGGACTGAGCTCCCCACCCATGGGCAATCACCACTGATCCTTCACGGACCCAAAGGTGGCTGCGCTGGGGGCTGGGCACTGCAGCTGGCCTGCTCCTCCAAGTGTGCCAGTCTGCCCTCAGTCTGGTGCAGTTGAGTGTCCAAATCACACTGTACAAGCCTGCACACCATCCCTGGGAGTTGTTGCTGGGTGACCATTCCCTCTCCATGCCCACTCTCTGGGGGGGAACAGGCCCCGTGCCTTGAGGTGGTTCCACCCATGGGTGGTGCAGGACCAGCAGAGGGGACAGCTCCAGGTTTGGTCAGTGCCATGGCCAGTTGAGGTGGGGTAGGTGGATCCGCGGGAACCAGCCTACCAACTCGTGCTACGGTGATGAGGTTTGTTTCAAAGTGTATAGGTTAGTCATCTACAGCACATTTAAATGTTAGTTATAACAGCATGCAAAGGTGTTTTAGTTAACCCAGAATGATAACATTGCATAGAATACGGAACACAAGAATAAATGGAATAACAGTCAATATTGTAACAGCATGCCAGTAACAGTTATGGTAATAGGCCAAACATATTGGTATTTCAACAATGTAATGTTATTATGCAGCCATTGTAATATATAACAATAATAAAACACAAGGCCCAACATTAGGTTTTGAGAACAACATATGTGAAAAGGAAACCATACCCATAGTATAACAATAATAATTTGTGATGCAGATAAGGGGTGGGGGAGAGAGAGAGAGACAGTCCATTGACAACAGTATAGGCTATAATGTTTGCAACAGTACTGTTCTATACTCTACAGGTCTGCCCTTGCTTTATGTATACAAGTGCCCTATGGCTTCGGCAGCACGTACATGCCTCTCAAGCTATCGGCATGGGACTGTATGGGCCAAACTGCAACATCTACAGGTACAAAACTATAGGGGAGTATTACATGTCAGGGGAATACGTATGACTACCAAAGTGTACTGTGCACTGTTGTTGTGTAAGTGTGCTATTGGCATACTTCGACTGGATGTTATATCTGTGTCCAAGGGTTTTTGCAACAGTGGTCACTATCCGTGACAGAGTGACACTTGAGAGACATGCATCATGCACAGTACAGGCAGTTTACACTTACCTGCCATCCTTGGCAGGCATAGGGTTAGACTATTAGCAGACATTCACAGACACACCAGGCATACAGCCATACCAACAATAAACTGTTTTATTTGTCTTATTAACTAGGAATAGTAGTGTACTTGTTGATGGTTTATTTAATGAAGTCTTATCACCATGCTGAGCAATGTTGTTTACATACTAGTATGTCTGGACACAGAAATTACTATACCATTCATACAGCTACTACAGATATTTATTTACCTGTAAGTCCTGTGGGGAGAAAATCTGTTAATACATAACTGATTCTATAAATATTCAGTAGTACTTGTCTGTTTCTGTAAATATATAGTAGTACTTGTCCCTGGATTCAAACCCCAGTCTGTATGTGGCAAAATGAACAACATACATATCATTTATCAAACTGAGCTACTGAGCCACTGATGTGTGTTAATTGACAAATATGTGCCTAGAGCTCACCTGGTAACAAAGTCTGACCTGGTAATATAGATAGAGTGTCACACAAGACTGCAGTGACAGTTGAACACACATGCATGAGAGTCATGCATGACAGAGATAGTAGGTGAATTGTGTATTAATATTGGCTTTGTTCCTGCAGTACACCTGACTAACCTTTTTCTCATACTATATTTCTCCTTCACTCTTCTCATCACTACCTGTCTGATTTCTCCTCCTTTTACTGTTCTAATCTAACTATGTACATTTTATGTATAATTGCTAATATGTAATGAACTGCTTATTGTAAACTTGCTTCTCTTTGAAAGTATCTTGCATTCTGTGTGTTGTTATGACTTCTAATTTTTGATATTTCTAAACAGTAATGATTATTTGTAATGTACTTAGTATTTAGTGGAGCTTTTCTCCTCGGGCCTCTGCTGAAAATGGACATGTATCCAGCCAGACTAGCCCGGTCAACAAATGTAAAATAAATAAATAAAATAAATTTGGAATGCAGGTGTACACATTTAACCCCTAGTGGATGGGATTATGTGTGATGTGTACAGACTATATCGGGGTGCTGGGTTGCCTACCTGACCCATATACAGTTGCAGATGGTATATTTGCAGTCTACAGCTATTACAGTTTCATACTTGCCTGCATCAGCATAACTATGTTCAGGAATGCATATAGCTGAAATGCAAAGGTTAACACAAGACAATCCTGAGAGAAGCACTATTTTAATACCTTGCACATTACTATTCCAGGTTCAGATCTTAGTGCAGAACAAATATCATAATGCATTATATCTTGTAGTACAGCTCTACATCTACACTTTAGCAAAACAGTTCTTTATCGGCCAACCTTCAGTCACTTCATGGTACTATACTGGTGTTTACTTCACAGCAGTTGTAATAATCAATTTTTTGACCAACAGCCCAACATATATACAACATTTGGCACAACACACCTTTATTAATGGTGACATTAAACAGTGACTGGTATACATCTAACATTCTTTATTGTTGAACACTTGAAATAATGCAGGCATTAAAAGACAGCTGTTATTCCACCATGTATGCATTGCTAACTTTATTTCTTTAACAATTCTGACTGTAGTTGTGCTTTATTTCCTGAAGATTATGAATGCATTTGATCTAGTCCCTTCACGTTATGAATGCAGTTGTACTTTATTACCAAAACATTATTAATAATACAGTATACACTTGTTATTCCTTAACATTAGTAATGCAGTACTAACTTTCTTTCCTTCACATTAGCAGGTTTCATGCTTTCATCTATATTGAACTGTACCTGGCATTACTCACTTGTATCAGTCCAGGTATATGAACACATTCATTGCAGTACACTCAAAACAGAATATATCTACTGGCAGTTCCTACTGTACACTTTCTTAATTATATTAATATATATTGCAGGATATATCTGTACTCACTACACTCTTGGCGCAACCTGGCCAGGTGCCTTGCATGGGCCTCCAGGTCACGAGCTCTCTCCTCTATAGCTGTGGGGATAGAAACAAACTATTATGCGTACCTGTCAATCAGATATTTATACTAGACTTTGGTAAATCAGTGCTTCCTATACTTAGAAACGTGTGGGTCATTGTCATCACAAGCATCTTGGATCCACTGGGCCAAGAGTTCCCCCTTCCTACACTTCAGGTCCTCATAGTGGTGACATACCTGCTTGTCTATGCGGGTGATACCAGTTGCACTGGTGAGGTCATGTGCCAGCCGGTCCCAGTCCTCTGATTTGTATTCTGACCTCTGGTACTGGCCCGGCAGCAGCCGGATGTCATGGTCTTTCACGAGGAGCCCAGCCATAACCCTGGACTTCAACATGCCCCACTGCTGTGCACAGAACCGCGGACTCTCTGTATCTCCTGCCATAGTTCCTGCATGGGTCAAACTCCAACAGATTCTAGCCATATTCCCACCTGTTCAGCTTAAATAAGGCTGTTTTCCCACCCTTTACCACCACTGGACCATTTTTAAAAATGCTAAGCGAAGCTTAGCACCACGCAAACCTGCTGAGCTCAGCTGAACTATGCTTAAACTGGGATTGCTTGGCAGTGCCCATACCAGCTAAGCAGAGCTGCTTGTTGCTAAGTACTGCTAAAACGGGTCCTGTTTAAGCGTAGCTTGGCTTGGCTTAGCAGTACTTATCACAGCTTAGCTAAGAGCAAAACAGATTTTATGAAAAATATAAAAGAAATATTGTAATTAATTCTTCATTAATGATACTTTATTGTTATGTGTATCTATTTTACTTTATATCATCTAACCTTATGTATTTTAATTAAGTTATCTTGAAGTGTGACTTTAATGTACTGGGCACTTGTGTGTAAGTGAAGCTTTTCTCCACGGGTCTCCACTGAAAATGGGCTTTTGGCCCAGCTGGACTAACCCAGTTTACAAATGTCAATATATACATAATTAAATAAATAAATTGTTATTACAAGTTGCTATCACATGTAAAAGCTGAATGGCCTGTCTGTGCATTCGAACTGTGCACCTACTGCACACAATTTATTTATTTATTTTTATTTATTTATTTATTTACATTTGTTGACCGGGTGTGTCCGACTGGACGTAGGTCCATTTTCAGCGGAGGCCCGGGGAGAAAAGCTCCACAGTTAAAATATACAGACAGTAGTTACATTGGATTTACATAGCGATTAACAATTTGATTAACATAGCAATTAATTACAAACATAGTTACAGATGAAGAACATAGTACATCAGTAAAGAACTAGAATCTTTATCTGAGAAGTACATAACAGACATTAACAATTGTTACAATCAGAAGTTCCTGCTGTATAATAAGTAGTTGGCTTATGAGCATCCGAGTTTGCTATAATCAATACTTGCTATAATACTCGCACAAACTAGTAAACCATCCACTAATGTCCCATCCCTCCAGAATCTACTCCAACCCTATCGCACCACCAGACCACTAAGATCCAGCAACAAAAATCACTTGCAGATCACTAAAGCCAATAACTCTGCTGGTGAAGCACTATTCTCTTGCGCCATAGCCAAATTATGGAACTCACTCCCACCCACAATTACCTCCGTACCATCATGCACCCACTTCAAAACTTTACTAAAAGCACACCTAAAAACATGCTGGCTATGCCCTTGCAACTCCCACTCTAATATCATCCACCCCATCCAACCGCTACCTTTCTTTCCACTCCACTAACTATCTTGATTATAGCAAGCTCTGATGCTCATAAGCCTAGTACTTATTATACAGCAGGAACTTCTCATTGTAACATTTGTTAATGTCTGTTATGTACTTCACAGATAAAGATTCTAGTTGTCTACTGATGTACTATGTTCTTCATCTGTAAATATGTTGTAAGTAATTGCTATGTTACATTGTTAATCACTATGTAATCCAATGTAACTACTCTCTGTTAATTTTAACTGTGGAGCTTTTCTCCGGGCCTCTGCTGAAAATGAACCTACATCCAGTCGGACACTCCCGGTTAACAAATTTAAATAAATGAATAAATAAATAAATAAATAAAGTAGTTAGTGGGCTGGAAAGAAAGGTAGTGGTTGGATGTGGTGGGTGATATTAGAGTGGGAGTTGCAAGGGCATAGCCAGCATGTTTTTAGGTGCACTTTTAGTAATGTTTTGAAGTGGGTGCATGATGGTACAGAGGTAATTGTGGGTGGGAGGGAGTTCCATAATTTGGCTATGGCACAAGAGAATAGTGCTTCACCAGCAGAGTTATTGGCTTTAGTGATCTGCAAGTGATTTTTGTTGCTGGATCTTAGTGGTCTGGTGGTGCGATAGAGTTGGAGTAGATTCTGGAGGGATGGGACATTTAGTGGATGGTTTACTAGTTTGTGGGTGAGTGAGAGTTGATACCATTGAAAGAGGTGAGGGAATTCAAGCCAGCCCAGTTCAGCAAGTGAGAGACAGTGATGACTATGGTAGGATGCTCCTGTGGCGAATTTGGAGATTTTGTTGTAGCAGGTCTCTAGCTTGTTTAGATCTCATTGCCTTAGGTTGGTATATATTAGAGAGGCATAAAGTAGAGTGGAGATAAGGTGGGAATTTGCTACTGAAATCTTTGCTGCTTTAGTGAGAAGTTGCTTATTTCTGTATAATGCTCCTAGTTTTTTTCTGGACTTTTTTTATGGTCATGGATATGTGAATGTCACATTTTAGTTTTTTGTCTATTTCCACTCCTAGCAATTTGGTGTGTTCTGTTGGGTGTATAGTGGTGTTGTCTTTTGCTGTGATGTTAAAGTGAGAGTTATTTTGAGTATGTTTGGTAGGTTGGAAGATGAGTAGTTTAGTTTTGTTTGGGTTGAGTATTAATTGGGCATCGGATAACCAAGTTTCAACAGCGGAAAAGGCTACCTGTGTGACTTTTTTGCAGTTTGGGTAGGGACTGGGCTGAGCAGATGATGGTTGAGTCATCTGCGTATTGTATGAGTGTGCCATGTTTGATGGCAGAGGCTAGATTATTGGTGAAAACAGAGAAGAGTAGTGGTCCATGGATGAATTCTTGGGGAACCCCTATAGAGACAGGTAGTTGGGGAGATATGTCATTCTGCCATACAACGGGTTGTTGGAGGTCAGACAGGTAACTCTGAAACCAGTTGGTTATGGATTGAGAGAAAGATAGGTCATTGATGACAGAGATGAGATGTTTGTGTGGGAAAATGTCAAATGCTTTAGATAGGTGTAGGAAAGTAGCAGAGGAGAGATAGCCATTGTTTTTATGCTGAAGGATAGTGTTAGTAAAGGAGAGTAAGGCAGTGGTGGTGCTATGGTTTGGTCGGAAACCATGCTGAGTATTGGAAAGGAGATTGTTAGTAAGGAAGTAGTCTGAGACCTGAGAGTGAATGCATCTCTCTAGTATTTTGGAGAGTGGAGAGAGAATAGCTATGGGGTGGTAACTGGTTAGTTCTATGGAGGGGCTGTCTTTGTGGAGGGGAATTATATGAGATACTTTCCATAGTGTGCAAACATAACTTTCTGACAGAGATCGGTTAATCAAGATGGATACTGGGTAGGCCAGAGCATCAGCTGAGATTTGTAGGTATTCACGTGGGAGGTTGGCTGCTGCTAATTTGGTGGGCTTAAGTTTAGTTAAGAGTTTGTTTATGTTGGAGGTAGTTACAGGAGAAAAATAGAAGGCAGTGGGGAGATTAGTAGTTGAAGGTGTGGGTTGGAGGGGAAGGGGGTTGTGTTGTTTAGCTAGTGATAGTATGGTTTGTGTGAAGTGTGTGCTGAATGAGGTAGCAATATATTTGGAGGAGTGAGGGATTTTAGGAAGAGGGGTACTGACTTTACCTGGGTGGAGAATGGAGTTTATGGAGGACCAGAATTGTTTGGGGCCATGTTGGGAGGAGTCTAGGGCAGACTGGTAGTATTAGAATTTGTCCTTTTTTTAGCTTTTTGACTCTATTGCGTAGTTCTAGGAATTTCTGTCTAGTTGAGGGGGTTTTGGTTTTGCGCCAGTGCTCCCAGGCTTTATCCCTGTTTTACATTTCTGACTTAGTGGTTTTCTATAGCCATGGGGAGAGTTGTGCTTTGGTTCTGGAAAGTCTTATGGGGGCATAGTAATTAAGGATGCTCAGGAAGGTAGTATTAAAAGATTCAACTGCGTCATCCAGACTGAGGTACTTTAGAGGATGCCAGTTACATTCTTTGAGGGATGTGATGAATGTGAATGGGTTAAAGTTTAGTTTTTTACGTATTTGACGGTAAATGACAGGTTTAGCTTGGTATAGGTATTTTTTGAGTAGGAATGTTGGGGAGTGATCAGTGAGGCTATCTGATAAGCAGCTTGTTATATATGACTGGGGGCTCTTACTGACTTGTATCCAGTCCAGGGTTGTGTGCTTTCTGGAGTTTTTATTTATCCTGGTTGGCGACTGGACTAGTTGGGTGAAGCCATGAAGGTTTACATGATGGGTTGGATGGTTGCCAGAACAGGATTACCAGTCAACATTGAAATCACCTAAAATTATAGTTTCTTGGGGGAGATGGTTGGTAGACCAGCTGAGGAGGTTTTCTAGTGGAGGTATGTTTTGGCCAGGTGGGAAGTAGCATCCAATTATGTTGATGGGTTTGTTTTGGTTTATTTTGAGGTTGGTATATATTATTTCTTCATTGCCTATTTGTGGAGCTGATGATTTTAAGATCTGGATGTTTAGATGCTGTTTAAATATCACAAGGCCATGATTTTAACCATTCTGCTATCAGGGATATGGCAACTACTGCTATACATTTCTATATAGCTCTCAGTTATGATTAAGCACGGCTGAGCACCACGCAAACACACTCAACTATGCTTAAACGTGACCTTTTACATTAAGATTAAAAGTATCCGGTTTCTATTTTTAGATGTCTGGCACATGTCCTTTGCTAAGCACCATGCAAACACACACACACAAAAAAAAAAAAAAAAAAAAAAAAGGAAATAACATTTTATTTTTATATTTCATTTTAACAGTGCAGGGGGTGTGTTACTCATCTCCGGACACTGTAACACACCCCTGTACTGATTCTGCAACCGTGTTACATGCCTCTCTCTCAGTAGTGTGCCTTCATTAATATGCAATGCACACTGCTGAGGGGGAGCTGCAGACAGGGCCACCATACACTCCATGTAGGCTTCACAATATTCCTGCATGGAGTTTGTTAAATCTCCACCTTGCTGTCCTTAAGGGCTCATTTGAATATATTCCATGGGCCTCCATTGCAGGAGGTTTAAGATATTACACAGTGAAAATTCTAGCTTGGCTGAGATTTCTTGCAGTATTTTCTTTGTTATAGTGAGTTTTGTGCTACACTTATGTATATCTATAAGTTCTTCAATGTTTAGGTTCACAATGTACAACTACCTATTTTGCAACCATACATAATTTTTGTTCTCCCTGATGTATGGTTTTGCCACCTGCATTGCTGCTACCTGTGATATGTATTCTGTGTAATGTAAATCATATGTTACAAAGCACTTATATCTGTAGTTATGCCTTTAGCCTGTGTAATTTCTTAAACTTTGTCCATGATTCCTTCCACTTAACCAGTTAGCATGTATGTGTACAAATAAATAAATAAATAACACTAAATTAGTGGACACTTGTAGCTAAATATGTCATAGAGCTTAATACAATCAGAAAGCTGAGAAACAGAAATTTGGAGATATTTTCACAGAAATAACATTTGGTGATAAAATTAAATATTCTAGCTATGGCTGATAGCCCCACTTTAGTTGTTTAATTGCTTAAGATAGAACCATTGGCTGTTGTAGATTTATACTTTAGATCTGAAAGTTGTTTAATTGCTTAAGATAGAACCATTGGCTGTTGTAGATTTATACTTTAGATCTGAAGAAGCTCTTGATCTTTGCAAGCATGTTACCTTGATTTTATTTATTGAATATGTTTTTATAGTTTCTACCAAGTGTTCATAATTTTTTTTTCTATAATTTTTATTTATTATTTACAATAATACAGAACAGCAAGTAAAATGTAACATAAGAAAAAAAAACACATATGACCATCAATCAATTGTTATACATTGAAAGTAATACAATAAAAAGTAAGTCATTCGACAATACAATCGACATTATATACATAGATGCTTTCATTTTTCAGGTGAATACGTGTGACAATTAAGTAAGGATTATTATGAGTAAAATATAAAAAGAGAAAGAGGAAAACTTTTAAGAGTTAGGTATATGGGTTGTTTTGAGATCTCCTGGTGGTAGTTTAGTATGAGCATTTGTGATGGGCTATGCTAGAATAATGTTAAAGACTTGTTCCCATAATTTTCCGAGTTTAATATTTTTGTCCCTTTTATCGATTAGTATTTTATGGGCTAAAAGGTGTTTGATCACCATCAGTCTAAAATCCTCCCAAGAAGCATTAGTTGGGTTAAGCCAATTGGATGCTATATATAGTTTCATTAATAGAAAAATAGTAATCAGAGTAGCTGCCTGGTTCTTGGAGATATTGTGTGGGAGGATAAGTAATAGAGTGAATTCCCAGGTGAGTGTAGATGTCTGATAGCCCATTTCTTGTAGTTGAAGTTTGAGGGAATTCCAAAGCTTATAGATACATTTACAGCTCCAGAATAGATGGAGTAAATCGGCAGTTTGATCTTTACAATGCGAGCAGAGTGGGGATTTTATAGGGTTAAATTTATGTAGAATAGCAGGTGTAAAATATGCGTTGTTGTAGATCATAAGTTGGGTAAATGCAAGTTTCTTGAGGGGTATGGATTTTATTGTTAGGTTAATTGCTTGGTTTATTTGGTGGTTGTCAATGGATGAGTTTATCTTTCTCCAGTAGTCAGAAAAAAGTATATCCTTCTGGAATTTTATGTCATTGATCATTTTGTAGGTATTGGTGGTGAATTTCTTAGTTGAGAGGATAGTTTTCCAAAGTAAGTTACAGATTTCTATATCCTTGTTGGATATGTTGCTGTCTTGGAGATAACTGGAACACAGCTCTTTAATTTGTCTCAGGATCAATAAGTATGACTTGGGGAGGTTTAATTGGGTCCTCATTTCTTGTAGAGAACAATTTAGATATGGGTATATGTTTTGAATGGTTGTATTAATTAGTCGAAGAAAAGAGTTCAGGTTTAAGGTCTGGTTGTTTATTTTAAGATTAGGGTTTTTGTGTAAAGGTTGTAGTGTTTTCATAGCTTGTGTGAGGTTTAGGGATTTAAAGAGTTTTTGTGTTAGTGAGATGGAGTGTTTTAAAGGCTCTGTTATGTTATATGATTTCGATAGATTGGGATTTAGGAATGGTAAAGCTTTAGGGTTAATGTCCAGACTTTTGATGTGCCTGTGGTATATTATTATCCAGTGCGGGGCCCAGGCATTATCTTTTGGGTTGTATTCAGCTATTCGTAACACTCTATTAGTGTTTATAATTAAATAGTATGTTTCAAAGTTTAGAAGGACTAAGCCACCTTTATTTTTGGGAATTGTGAGCTTAGAATATGAAATCCTGTTTTTTTTGGGCTCCCAGATGAATTTAGCAAGCAAGGTGTGTATTTGTTTGAAAAATTTGTTGGGTATGGTTATCTGGGATTTCATGAAGATATAGAGTAATCTGGGTAACACATTCATTTTAATTACAGAAGCTTTGGCCAAAAGTGGTAATCTTAAATTGTTCCATCTTTTAAGGTCTAATATACTGCTTTGCCATTTTTGAGTTATGTTATTTGAGTAAAAATCTTTGTTGTTTGTAGAAAATATAATGCCTAGATAGTTAATTACTTATTTTGTTTTTATTTTTCCTACCCATGGTAAAAGAGAAAATGGTTTAGGAGGTTTTAAGGGAAAGATGTTAGTTTTTTTGAGGTTTAATTTGTAGTTCAATATCATCGAGAAATGTTCAATAGCAGATAATGTTTTATTTATATCCGAGAGTGGTACAGTATATATTCAAATCATCTGCAAATGCAGAGAGGAAGATTTTGATGTTATAAAGTATTGGGGGGTTGTAATATGAATCTTGTTTAATGTTTAGGAAGAATGGCTCTACGTATAGGTTAAAGAGTAGAGGAGATAGGGAGCATCCTTGTTGGGTGCCGTTTTTAATTGGAATTTTATTTGACCAAGTTTTGTTAATGTATAGGGATGTATAAGGGTTGTTGTATAATATTTGTAAAATCTGGTTGAAGTTTTGGGGTATGTTAAAATATGGTAGTGTTTGGAGTAAAAATTCTATATTTACCCTATCAAAGGCTTTATGGACATCAATAACTAGTGCGTATATGTTTAGGTTATTTTGATTTGCGTAAGACATTGAGTATTAGTGTGTTATCACTCGTCTGTCTGAATGGTGTAAAACCAGACTGTTCAGGAGAGATGATTTTATCTACTAGGTTTTTCAGTCTGTTTGCAACTAAAGATGTTAAAATGTTGGTGTCTATATTTAATAGTGAAATAGGTCTATAACTATCTGGGTTTTTTGGGTCAGCTTGTTCTTTGAGTATAAAAATACTTTTGGATGCATTAAAGTGTATGTCATTGATTTTATTATTTATTATATAATTCAGGATGCAGAATAGGATTTGGGCTAGCAGGGGGGAAAAAGTTTTATAAAATTCAGCAATGAGGCCGTCTGGACCTGGGGCTTTATGTGCTTTCATTTGCTGAATTGTTGAGGTTATTTCACTAATAGAAATAGGTTTGTTTAGTTTTTCCTGTTGATCTGGGTCCAATTTTGGAAAGGTGAGGTTTTGGAGAAAGTGTGTTCTATCTTCTTCTGAGGATGATAGTAGCTGTTCTCCATAAATCTGTGAGTATATTGATTCAAAGGTTTTAATAATGTCTTCATTTTTAGTGTAGTGTTTGTTCTCATAAATTATTTCAGATATTTGGGAGGGAGATTTGGTTTGGGCTATAATTCTGGCCAGTGCGCGGGATAGTATTTGAACTTCGTTTGCATAGTTGCCTAACATTCTGGTTTCATGGAAGGATAGTTTATTGTTATGTAAGAAATAAAGATCTTTTTGAAGTTTCAGAAGTTCTGTTTCTGTTTGAGCTTTATGATTAGTTAATAAGTCATTTTCAAGTGTTTGTATTTTTGTCTCTAAGTCCTGTTCCACTTTAAATTGTACTTTTTTGTAATAAGCTGCTTTTTTAATGAATATTCCCCTAATTTGTGCTTTGGCTGCTGCCCATTTGATATCCAAAGGTATCTGAGAAGTGGAAATGTTAGATAGGGTTGCTTTTACTATCTATTGGATGTCATTTATTACCTCCTTTTAGGTTAGGAGATTGGTGTTTAGGGACCAATTGTAACCTCTGTTCACCGTGCTAGTCTTTGGATTCCCATTAATATTTAAAGTAATCTTAGAGTGATCTGAAAGATATCTAGTGTGTATGTTCAATCTTGGGTCTAGGTTGATGAATATAATCTGAAATTAGAAAAAAGTCTATTCTCGACCACATTTAGTGGCATTGAGAGTAGAATGTGAATTTTCCAGATTTATTTGTACTATCTCCATATTTAAAAGGATCATATAGCTTGTAATCTTGTTTGAGTTCTTTTAAAGCTAAGGATGCTTGTTTGTTGTATGTTAGGGTCATACTTGATTTGTCCTGATCAGGATTTTGATATGTGTTCCAGTCACCGCCAAGCACCATATAGTAGTTTTGGAATTGATTTAGGATAGGATATAATGATGCAAAAAAAGTGTTGGTTATTGCAAGGGGCGTAAACATTAAGGACTAGCAAAGGCTTAGGAAGATTTGGGGATATAAGAGTTACATAGCACCACCTTCCCTCCTTATCCACTTTGGTTTCTAGAATTTTGTCCTGGAATTGTTTCTTAATTATTATAGCTACCCCCGCACTATTAGTTTTACCTTCCGAGGCTATAATTTTTCTTATCCATTTTTTTTTACTAATTTCTGAGCATTGTTCAAGGGTTAGATGTGTTTCCTGTACTAATATAAAGTTAGCTTTCGCTTGCAGTATAAGGTGTAGAAAAAGTTTTCTTTTCTTTTTATTCTGGAGCCCTTTAATATTCCATGAGTCAAATTCCAGGTGTTCATAAATTTTATTTTTTACTGTAAGCTTTCTAAAAAGTCTTTGGCAACAGAGAATATTTTAATTTATACCTAAAAGTGCCTAAATTATAAAGCTAATACAACTGTTACAGCACTACTAAAGCATTAAAAACAACTTAGCTGACATTGCAAAAACATGTTAGTAGTTCAAGAGTTAGAGTAGAAAAATACTTACAAGCCAGACCATTACTTATAAAAAAAAATACAGAAATCAAAGGCCTGTTCAGTAAAGGATTATTAACATAAGTGTGGCACAGCAAGTCAAATTAACAATAAATAAATACTTAAATAAAATGAAGAAATGGTATATGCTGGGGTCTTATTCACATGACAGAAATACCTTGTTCTGTAAGAACTTGATTTATTTGTTGTGTGGCTTCGTTACCAACTACAGTATATATTCAGTCTATCCCAGGGCCTCTGTATATACCCTTATATAACTAAATGCAAACTTCACTGCCTACCACATATAGTTTGCATTTATTAATGGAAGAAAATTAAAAAAAAGAAAATGAAACAAATTAGGACAATTAGATGCTTCCTTTTACACATACTCTTCCAGTCTTGTTGGTGTAGAAGACTCCTTGACCAAGAATGACATCTCAGCTGTTATACACTATATCCCTGGTTATGCCTACATCTATGATGCAAGGCCAGGTAAACAGAATGCTGGCAGAACCCTCCTCCTTTGCCAAAACAACATGCATGTAGGTACTATATATCTCAAGCTATATTCCCTAATGGTTAAGCTGTCATCTAGTTATTATTAAGAATGTATCTACACAAGGCCACTTCAATAACCATTGATATTGCTTTCAATTACTCCATTATCCCCAGTAAAAAATAAATGCCTCAGTGTCACATGCTCATATAAGCTATTGCTCATCCTAGGTGACTAGCCTCAACAACTTGGGCCTTTGCCAAAGTGAAATTCATTACTTTCTTCTTGAATCTGATTTAAACCAAATGATATCAACCTCAATGAGATCTAATTTCAAAATCAGCAGTTTCTTTTCTTTTAATTACATATATCCAAGACTGCATCCCTACAATCCATGTATTTAGTCTCACTTTGAGTTACCATTCTTCTATAACCTTTTACCTCACATTCTGCACAGGCAAGCTGCACCAATACTTGGCACATATTGGCCTAAAACAGCTAGAAATGTTGACATTCGAAAAGAGGACATTAAAAACATTCATTGGGCCAATCTAACAAAGTATTAATAAAAATGTGTACCAACAAAATGGTGTTAACCATGATCTCAGTCTAGTTAGGACCTTACTTTTGAGAAATAATGATCTCAGCAAGCTAAAACCAAGTAAATGCAGAAGACCTAAGCAAGGAAGCTACCATTATAGTCCTATACAGAAACATAAACAAAAAGAAAGGTAAGAAGACTGAGGCTTCCAATTCTTCTCAATCTGGCTTTATTTATCTTAGATAAATACTTTTATACAAAGACTTCATTAGCTCTAACAGTGGAAAGTTTTAACTTTTACATATACAGGAGTTACCTGATGTGGACTCCTCAGTGTGATTCCACCATACAAAGTAACAACATTTCCTTTGCCTTACACCCCACATCAAATAACATCCTTTTTCCACTTCACACTAAACTAGACTATACTAACGGTGCCTTCTCAGTCATTGGTCATAACTGTGGGAAGATTTACTGTTCAAACTAGAACTCAGTCAGTCATTTGCAACAAAGAAATTTCCTAATTGTCTTTTGGATTTTTAAAGTAAAGCAGAAACAATGCATCACCAGTAAATTTAAAATCTACTTCAAGCTAAGAGACACCACATACAAAACACAACAAAAATAAGAATAAAAAAATAAAGACGGATATGCCACTCTTCGGAATCTAGCTAAAATTCCATACATTACAAAGGTGATAGGCTTATCTACAAAATCAAGAAGGCTTCAACCTTAACAATCAAATATGCTTCTACAAATAGTTAAAATATAGAGGGATTCTATAAATGTTAAGTACACAGTAGATGACCCTAGCCATAATATATTTGGAAACCTTGTTTCCCGCTACTACTTAAATTAATTTAATAATCTCCCCGCTACTTCTGTGTCTACTGTATCCCTCACCTCTGATGCTTTTGTCTGTTCCCTGTGTCCCTCACCTCTGACCCTTTTGTCTGTACACTGTCACCTCTGGCCCTTTTGTCTGTACTTCTCCATTCTGCTTCTACATCAAAATCAAAGAGATCACAAAACTATTGAAATCATTGCCAAATGTCTGACTTGTAAGATCTGGCAGCCTACTGCTTCATTTTCACTATCTCTGTAAAGAACATCTGTTGCATCCATTACAACACATGTAGAATCTAAGTCTCTGTCAAAATGTGCTGCCAGAAATATGAAAAGAAGCTTCTCTAACATCTATATGTAAGACTTGTAAACCCTTCTCAGGTAACATCTGCAAACATATCTCAGTACTCCAAGTCCTAAGTAAAATCTTTGAATAAATTAGTTTATACTCAGCTACAATCTTTCTTACAAACTTAATCTTCACTATGCAACCATCAGGTTTTTCTTGTCCTAGCACAACAATGTCTATATACCCACACTTACAGATTCCATATTTACCATTATGGACAAAAGTAACCTGAAATATAAAATCTTCATTGATCTGACGAAAGCTTTCAATACTGTAGACAATATCCAACTTTTATAGTCACTACCTGTATTTGGAATAAGAGCCAAAGCCATTATCTAGTTTCAAGGTCTTCTACCTCATATATCCTTTAAGATCAAAATAGGTATATCAATCTGTTTTAGCACCACCTTACGCAAGGGGGATCCATGGTGATCTGTTCCATCCCCTCCTATTCTCTGTCTTTATAAACAAGCTACCATTGGGCATCCCACACCTGCCAGTAATCATGTATGTTGACAACATAGTAATCCACCAATGTCCCTGTTCCACCTCTAATATCAAAACATAACTACAGAATGACTTAAACCTTTTTAACTGTCTGCAAAAGAAGAATCTCCTACCCAACCTTAAAAGAAAGCTACAAAATTTGGGACCAAGAATAAATTTTACATTCTCCCATAACAATGACAACTCCATCATAACAATAACAACCAAGCAGGTCTTATTGCCCACTTTGGATACCTTGGAATCTTCCTTGATAGCCACTTTAGAGTATCATATAACCATCAGAAAATAAAAAATCTCCAAAAATGTCTCAGCCAAAGGATTCTCCAAATTCCTCTTAACACCACATAGAATTGCTGGCTGAGGGATTTTTTTTTAATTAAAAAATAACAAAATACTACTTTTTAAGGGCATTTGCTTAAGATCGTACTTTGTATCAGAGTATGGTTACACACACACCTGTTACATCTGTGCATGATCATTGCACAGACCTGTTTTTATGTCTTCAGTACCAGCAGAATTTGAATTCAAGAAGATGTTCCTGTGCTGCAAACCATGGATGGGCAGAGTAGGAGGTGTGTGTGTGTATGTATATGTGTGTGTGCGTGTGTGTGTGTGTGTGTGTGTGTGTGTGTGTGTGTGTGTGTGTGTGTGTGTGTGTGTGTGTGTGTGTGTGTTTATTTCTGCAGAGATTGTGCATATTGATGGATACTGGTAGATTGTGATGATATAAGTTTGAGTGGCCTTTTATGGTTGAATGTTCAGAATTGGCCAGTTTTGCCATTATTGGTTCATACATTTTGTTTCATTGATTACTGGAAAAAATGTTCAAAACTATAAATTTAAATGTGCTGTAACAAGTGGTGCTGTATTATACAAAGCATATAATTTAGTAAAATCAGGAAGGTGAATTAAAGAACTCATGCATGTTTGCATGGTTCTATGTCTGCAAAGGACGTATGGTTTGAAAACAGCCGAAAAGGAAACTTTATCCACCACTGGCCAGATGCATTTTCTTTTTTTGCGGGTTTCAATGCAGTGTCAATGAATGTGAGTTTCAAGGGCAGTGAATTATTAATGCCAATCTCGTTTTCATTGTGAGACTGTATTGCTTTGTTTAGAAAATGTCAGTCAGTGTTTGTGCTACAAAATATGAAATCATAAATCCAAATATCTGCAATCATTGTTGAAGTAAAGCAGAAAACATTCAGCACACTGAGAGGTTTGAACAGTGTTTATGGTAACTGGGGAGAACTAGCCAAGTAATGGGATATTGGGGTGGCTCCAGAGGGAGGGGGACTGTATATTGGGGGTGGGGTGGCTCCAATCCATTATGTTGCCTAGGGCCCCATTTGACCATGATCCGGCTCTTCTCCCAACCCATGCAATGGCAACTATTTTTCTATAGTGCCAACATGAGAAGGTATCACTGCATATAGAAAACTGCCTTTCTCTTTTTATTTTTTTTATCTTTTATTGCATTTTGTTTTCATTTTAAAATTTTAGAAAAAAGTGTATTTCCACAATGTGTATATGTGCGCACACAATTGTTTTGTGTGTGGTATGTGTGTGTGTGTGTGTGTGTGTGTGTGTGTGTGTGTGTGTGTGTGTGTGTGTGTGTGTGTGTGTGTGTGTGTGTGTGTGTGCGTGTGTGTGTGTGTGTGTGTGTCTACATACACATTAGTGTATGTGGGGTATGTGTGCATGTGAATTTTAATTTAATTTCAGAAAAATCATATTCGGAATTCTTGTACTTTTGGGATTGTAGCTGTGGCATTTTTTTTTATTATTTGTAATGAAAGAGAAAATGGAAACTACTTGCCATATTTACAAAAAAGAGAAACTGTAGATTGAAATTTCATACTGTAGTTAAACAATTAAACAATTTTTGCTCTTCTTGACAACTGACATTTATTTATATTTTTCTAGTAATACTTTCAGTTTGTTCCAGGAGTTGTTGCCTCGTGATCTAATAGTATCTTTTGTAATTGCTTTTCGTCCTATTGGTAATGGGGTACAGACTAGAGAATATTGAAGGGGATTAATACAAGAGGGTACAGGACCATTAGTATCCAAGAGTCAATCGATACACTCATTAGAACACAATGCCTTAAAGAACAATTGAAAAGCATTCCAAAAATTAGTATCTTGTACATTTTAAAAAATATGTGACACCATCCACTTTTAAAGATTTTTTGCAACTCTTAATGACTCCATTAGTTTTGTAACTTTTCTTAATATGTTGAAAATTGTTTTTATGCGTATATATTTCCATTTAAAAAGCTTCTAATATATCTTAGGTGTACTCAGGACAACAGATTTAAGAATTATTTATTTACTAAATATCATCATTAATCTCATTCATATTGTAAATTTTAATAAACTTCCAATGGCTTTGGTCAATTTCTAGATACTATATCCAGTATGTAACATATCATATTTTGGTAAGTCAGAAAAAAACATCATTTGAAATTGTGGCATTGTTGTACTTTCACTCTGGTCAGGAGTTGTGATATCCTACTTTTCATTTTATAAAACAGAGCAGAATTTTGTGATTTAACTGCATTCTGTGGCAATTGGTTTGATACCTTAACTCTACTTGACTGGAGCAGTGAAATGAGGATGTAGGTCCTGTGAAGTTGTGACATTTTGTACTGTACTTCACAGAAATGGAAAGTGAGACACACAGAAGATTAAAAAATAGGATTTTTATTTACATCTTATTGTATCATGCACAAACTGTGTGCTAATGGCATTTTTTAAATTTTGGACTGCTCCGGTTTGGTAGCTGCTTTTGCAAAAGGAATTATCAAACCATTGCATTTGACACCTATTTATGCAGTTGTCTAAAGAGCTGTCAAATGATAACATTTTACTTTCTTCTGTCTTCAAGGCTTCATGAATGCTCATATCTAACATTATAATATAAAGCACGGTTTTATTTTTACACGTATCTGTGTCTTAATTACTTGCCATAGCTAGGTCATCTAGCACCCCGGGGAAACCCTAGAGTGGTGCACCCGCACAACCAGAAGTTCACCAAATTAAGAAAAAAAATGTCATTCTGAGTTTGTAAGCAGCAAATAGATTATACTGACCTCTTGATTCCTTGCAAAAGTTGCTAGCATAAACTCACTCTCTAGATGATTCTAGACATTCATCTAAGTGACAAAGATGTCAGACACAACTGCTTAAATCTTTGCCATTACTACACTTACACCCCACAAAATCATCAGCTTTTCTGTAGGGAAATTGTCCCCTTTTACAGCTTACATTAGGGATGGCCGTCCCCTTTGTCCCACCTCAGCTATGGTACTAACCTGGTATTTGCCTTCTTTTATCTTGCTGTACAGTCTCTTCCTTCTTTCATTTCTGTCATATATTTCTGCATTTCTTCTATTAGCTCTGCTGCATGGTTTATGTCGTTGTTGTATATGCTGTCCTAGAAGGAGTTAGTCACATCCCTCAACACATACACACAATTATGTGTTTGCTTATTTATATTTATTTACTATAACTGTCCATATGGGAAGTTCCTATTTTTTTAGAGTCCTAAATGCAAAAGCTTAGAAATATATGTATAAAATACATACTTATGCATAAATGCACATATATGTATGGGATGTGTTCTTAAATGTGTATGTAGTTGGAAATACATATGTAACAAAGCTAACACATTAGGGGCTATTCAGAAATCTTAGTGCTTCTTCAAGTGCTACTAAATACTACAAGTTAGTGTTTTATTTTCATTTAGTTTCAAGGAACGTAGCTAGATGTCCATATGAAAGATATGCTTGTACAAGCATGTGTATTTCAGATGCATAGATATATTCAATGAGACTAAGTAAAAAGAAAAAAAAAAACACCAGTTAAAAGTGCTTTTCATTTTGATGAATTGGTGAGAATTTTTGACTACTCTCTATCTCTTATATGCATTTGATAAAAACGGAAACATACACAGGTGTAGTAAAAATATAGCTGAGCAAAATGCCTTTCATATTCACTTAAGGACATGCTATATGTGAATTTATTATCCATATATTGTCCTTAAGCATCCATGCTAAGTGTGTATGTTGTTTGTGATTGTCCTGCAATAGACTGACATCCTATCCAGAATTAGTTTCTTTACTTTACACTCATTGAGTGCTAGAACAAATTGTGCCCCTCAAGACTCTAATGTCGACAAAGAGGTTTGGAGAATGAATATGTCAAGAAATTATATAGTGAAATAAAAAAAATGGATTTAGTTAGTTACCCGCATGTGGAAGCACACCTCTCCTTCATTCCTGCTTTAAACATACACATATAAACATGCACGCATATGTTTGTATAAACTGAGATATGTGTGAAAATAAAACATTGATTTTATACTATAATGTTATAAAATGTGCATCCATTATAGACGGAAAATAATATTGACCAGCATGACTGTGAAAATAGCATGCTATTTTCAGTGGAATTATGTCAAGGTTATTAAATATCCTTTGCAGGATCACAGCTATTTATATATACACTTAAAACGTTACACCATGAATCATCTTTTTGACATTAACTACCATGTTAAATATCCTTAAAATGGTAACACAGCAGGTAGTTTCCATTATCACTACAGCTATACGCACATTGCTTTCTAAGACAGAATATACATTATAATAAAAGTACAGCTGACACCATGAGAAATCTACCATATTAGAAATATGTAAAAAAATGGTCCAGATAAATATGTATGGCCAAAATATAGACATTATTCCAAAATTATTCATAGGTTATTCAATAACAGTATAGTCTTCAGTTGCTGAAACCGACTGGTATAAACTTAGTTTAGAAAGCCAAAACATTTAATTTTACAAGGCACACATGGTTATAATCTCTGTAACCTTATGTGAGCTTCAGCGTGGCAAAAAGAAGTGAGACAGTAACACCAAGTAGACAGGACAATGTGCTAGAACAATAAACAAGACAGTCGCACACAGTCTCTGATTAGTGTATGAGCTCTGTACAAGCTGCAAAATGACTGAGGTGCTGCTCTTTTGTATTCCTGAAGTCTCTAAACCTTTTACAGCTAATTCTGCTACATAACATTTATTTGTCAAATTCTTATTCTAAGCTTCCATTTCCATCCTACTAACAATAAATTTGTTCTGTTGACAGAAGGAAATAAATCCATAAAGAAAACAGTATTTTCACTGTATATTTGAAAAAACACATTGATAGCTGTAAAGATAGCACTCTCACCTGGAAAATTAGAAGATGATTCAATTAATTTCCATTGTTGGGTGTGCTATTCTTCAGATGAGATCTGCATGAGATGGCAGTACCTCAGGTTGGGAGGGGGGGGGGGGTTGTTGCTAAATGTATCATTCCTCAGATTAGAAATTAAACCAAGGACCCATCTGTATGAGTCAGAGGAACCTCAGGTGGATGCAAAACATTTCATGACACTTGCCGAAAAGAATAGGGGAATTTTAACTGTTGCCTGGCTAAATATCCCCTAGCAACCATAAATACTTCCACTTATCTCCCCCCTTAAAAGAAGCTACTAGCCTAGTGAGACCAGTCCAGTCATTAAATGATAAATGAATAAAAACAGTAAGTAAACTCATTAGCTAAAACAACACATTTATATCAATAATTTTCAGCGCCACTTGCACACATAAACTGCGCTAGGTTGCATGCGCTAAACCAACAAATAAAAAAAAAATGACCAGCAGGAACTGAACAGTTATTTTTAGTTTTAGCTCTTCTGTCCAAATTAACAGGACCTCCCCAGAATACCATACAATAAAACAAACAACCTTTAAAACGCTTTCATTTATCACACATCTAAACACATGATCTATTAGCTGTTGACACAAATACTATTAAAAATAGTGAAAATATTTAAAGTTATATACACACATGCAGATATATATATATATATATATATATATATATATATATATATATATATATATATAAAATATCTGAAAATATGATATAATATTGGCTTATCTAAATAAAATGTTCATTATTTTTAATATTTTCTGAGTCTTCTGAACTATAACATACACTTTATACTTATTGTAACATTTAAGCTAAATGACTTATATGCCTGTAATCTCAATTGCCACATGATTTCTTTCTGTTTCACTTCATTCTTAAAATCACCCTCTCTCAAACCTAATTTAACAATGTGTAATCCAAAAAACAAACTGTTTATGAATTGGATGAAGCACTCACTGTATGTCTGTATAAAGCATTATTCCCATTATTGGTTTTAATATCATAAGTCATTTTCTATTATGCATTTCCTAATTAGCCCTATGATCATCCCAACCCAAGCAGAGCTGATGTATAACATTTGTGATTGGCTGATCCAGTACTTATTCCTTATTAATAGAATGCATTGAGACTTCTATGATTGAAAGACAGTCACAGAATATCAGAACACAGGTAAATAGGAAGAGTTTGGCTGACTGCCTCTTAACACAAGTTATGAATTGCAGAATTAATATTCTGCCCCTGAAGAACATGCAATGCTATGTATGTATTGCTTTCTGAAGGTCCAGTGTTTCCTGATGAGTAGCTAAGTTTTTGGCTCCCATCATCTCTCTTTCCCATTGTTTTCTGGTTAGTTGCACTGTTATTTCCTGATACCATCTCTGAAAGTTACCACCATTGTCCACGAAGAGGTTTTAATAAGGTACATTATACAGATGCACTGAGTTCTCTTACAAGGTTGATCACATACAGGAAGCTTATAACTTTTGGAGATGAAATAGTAACTAATTTCACGAAGAAGTTTGAAGGCATTTAACCTGTTTAATGTGATGAAAACACCATTATACAATGACCCCCTATTAATATTCAAAAACATGCATGCTGATTGGTCAGTGTGCACGTTGTAAATCAGAGTTATAGTAATAGAAAAAGGTCCGGTCGCCTGGACTTTTTCCATTACTATAACTCTTTTTTTACAGCAATGGAGAACGCAAGATCTCCATTGCTTCACACTGTCTCGCTATGTTAAACTCCTTTAAAATAGTGAGACAGTTTGTAAAAAGCAACGGAGATCTTGCTTTCTCCGTTGCTTTTTTTCAAAACTGTCTCGCTATGTTAAATGGGTTTAACATAGCGAGACGGCTTTAAAAAAAGCAATGGAGATCCGTTGCTTTTTTTAAAGCTGTCTCGCTATGTTAAACCCATTTAACATAGCGAAACAGTTTGTAAAAAGCAACAGAGATCTTGCTTTCTCCATTGCTTTTGCCCACAGCTCTGAGGTACTGCATAGGCATACGCATGCGCAGTACATCAGAACTGCCGCAGTATACCAGACAGCTGCGGAAGGGCAGCAAGGAGGCATTATACAATGCCATTATTTAAGAAAAGTAATTATTTTATTTTCTTAAATAATGTCATTGTATAATAGCAATAACCCACTTCTGGGTGTGGGTAATGCTGGATTTACCCACGGTTGGCTTTGTTTGGCCACTCGGGCTTCGTCCTCATGACCAAACCACACCAAACATGGGTAAATCCAGCATTACCCACACCCAGGTGTGGGTTATTGCTATAGAAACTCCTGAGGAGGCTCTCTGAATTGTTTCTGATACTGCTTACACTTCAGTTTTCTAAATACTTCTGACACCTGTCATTCTTCAAGATGTTTCAATAAGAAGCATAAAATGGATCGATCCATTAAAATACATTTTCAGTACTGAAGCATAAAAGGGTAGCTATTAGTTGACAAAAAAACAGGTATCCCCTTTAATTTGAATAGGACTGATGTTTAAATGTAAGCCTAGGTTTTCAGATGACTGCTTATACTGTCAGCATAAATGGTGTAAGTTTTCAGCATTACTTTTCAAAGCATGCCACAAGATTCAAAAAAGCAAGATCGTAAAAAAAAAAAAAAAAAAACTCTTCCCTCTTCCATATCTGAAAGAAGTAGAACATGAAACTCATAAAAATCCAAATCACCTTTAATAAATCCAA
Source organism: Protopterus annectens (assembly GCF_019279795.1). Lineage (NCBI taxonomy): Eukaryota > Metazoa > Chordata > Ceratodontiformes > Protopteridae > Protopterus > Protopterus annectens. The sequence goes on along the minus strand of NC_056739.1, from coordinate 683,828,539 downwards.
CTATTTATTTTTATTTTACCTTTGTTTACAGTGAAAGTCTGACTGGACACAGGTCCTTTTTCAGTGGAGGCCCAGGGAGAAAAGCTCCAGTTATAAGAATTACAAGCATTACAGAAGTTGACAAAAGATGTGAGACAACATAGTGGTATACACAAGCAACAGTTACATAATGATGATCAATACAGGTCTCTATAAGTAAACATTTACATAATACTTTATACATGAATATTTACAGTTTAAATGAGAGATAGACCTGTTTTCAGACATTTAATTCACTATATATAAACAAATGACATCACCCTTTATACATGAATATTTGCAATTTCAATGAGAAAGAGACTGGTTTCCAGACATTTACCTCACAGATTGTACATGATTATTTACAATTTAAATAAGAAAGACATCAGTTTTCATACATTTGAAGGCTAATAATGGTGTATGATAACCCACAGTGGAAAGTATTTAGTTAACGAGTCTGAGGTAAGGTCTCTCCAGGACAATTTCAAGAGCAGAGCCAAGTGTCCTTTAGGTGTGATTTTAGAAGTTTTTAAAATTGTATTATAGAGGAATTTAAGGTTATTGGGGTTGGGAGTTTATTCCATATTTTGGGAATCGACTATGAGAAGAGTGAGTCCCAGGCAGAGATGTTAGATTTGGTAATGTTTAGAAAGAGTTTAGTACTGGAATGGAGGGTTCTAGAAGTGGTGTATAGCTGAATAAGATTTTCAAGAGCAGTGGTTTTATCAGATTGGTGCAGTATTTTGTGAGCAAAGGTTAATTGATTAAAGTGTATTAGTTGAGGAAGCTCTAGCTATTTTAGCTGCTTAAGAGCGGTACAGTGGTGTGTCCTGTGTGCTGCGCCAGTGGCAAACTTGGCAATGTTATTGTAACAAGATTCCAGTTTATTAAGATCAGTTTTCCAGACGTTGCTTAGAATTGGGAAGCCATACAGGAGAGTTTGACAAGAAGTGTGTGTGAACAATAGTAGCTTTTGTATTTGTTGTTAGAAATTGTTTGTTTCTGTATAGAAAACCTTGTTTCTTGTGGACCTTCTTAATGGTCTGAACTATGTGAATATCAAATTTCAGGTTATTATCAATTTCTACACCCAGTAGTTTAGTGTGAGTTATTGGGGCAATAATGGTTTTATTTTTGGATAAGATATTGAAAGACAGTGAAAGTTCAGGGGAACCAATTTGGGAAAAACAGGAGTTTTGTTTTGTTGGTATTTAGAATGAGTTTGGAGTTAGTGAACCATGTTTTTACAGATAGGAAGGAATCTTGTGTTATGGTGTGATGGTCTTGTAGGGAGGATGCTACGCATATTAGAGTGGAGTTGTCTGCATATTGTACCACTGATGTGTGAAGTGAGGAGGTGTGAAGCTGGTTGGTGAAGAGAGAAAATAGCAAAGGCCCAAGGATGGAGCCTTCAGGAACCCCTAAGGTGACTGGGAGTAGAGGGAAGAGTTGGTGTTGCCACTGGATGGCCTACTGTCGACATGATAGGAAGCTTTAGAACCAGGTAATAAAAGAGTCACTAAGGTTTTTGGTAGAGAGAACATTGATGAGTTTATTTTAATTTACCATATCAAAGGCTTTGGATAAGTCCAAGAATATTGCAGATACCAATTGAATGTCATTTCTATAGTAGTTCACTGTACTATACATTAGGACATTAGGGCTGTGGTGGTGCTGTAAGAAGGGCAAAAACCATATTGAGGACTCAATAGTAGCTTATGTATGTGGAGGTAGTCCATGAACTGGCTATATATGACTCTCTCAAGGATTTTGGATAATGATGACAAGATTGCAATTCAATGATAATTGGTAGGTTTGGTGGAGTTACCTCCTTTGTGTACAGGTAGAATGTGAGAGATTTTCCAAATAACAGGTACCATGCACTCTGATATTGATCTGTTTATAAGTATAGCTACAGGGTATTATATTGCTTCTGCTGTGATTTGCAGAAAGTCAGCTGGGAGATTGTGGCTAGAGTGGTTGGTTTTACCTTCTTAAGTAGTTTTTATGATATGAACAGACACTGGGTGTAATGAGAAGTGGTTGGTGCTATTTTGTGTATGGGGCTATGCTGGGGTGTGGAAGGGACATTGTTGTTGGGGGTGCTCTGAAAATTTGCAAGGGTTTGGATAGTTTCTGTAAAGTATTTATTAAATTGGGTTGCTATATTCTCAGAGTTGCTGGTTGATGATGGAGTGGGAGTTGTTGATTTACCTGGCAGAAGTATGTTATTAACTGTAGCCAAGAACTTTTGTAGGTTATTGTAGTGTTTTTTTTCTGATGTTGTGGTAGTAGTTGAGCTTGTCTAATATTACTAGTTTCTTAGCCTTGTTTTGCACTTTGGGTTTTGTTTCTGTAATGTTCCCAAGCCTTGTCTGTAACCTTACATTCTTTACCTAGTCAGGGTGCATATTTAGGTTTTACTCTGATAGTTCTAGGGGATTTGTGGCAGTTTAGTATATCTAAGAAAGGGGTGATGAAGGAGTTAACAACATCTTCAAAGTGTAACTGTTTGAGAGGTTCCCAATTGTGGCTTTTTAGTGTCTTCTCCCTTACCTGTAAAATAACCTGTTTTAAGATAGAATCCCTTAACAATGAAGCATCACTTGCATGAAAATTCTTAAAGTGTACAGCCAGCTGGCTTTCTAAATGCATATTTTTAACACCCCTAACATGTTCTTGAAATTGAATCCTAAAAGCTTGCTGGCTTTCACCAATACAGAACAGTTTACAGGGACATTGTAAAACATAATCTATTCCCTCCATATTACAATCAATTTATGCACAGGCTTAAAACTGACGTTATTAATTTTAGAAAAATGATTGACAACAACATGACAAATAGCACCTTTAAGAATTTTCATGCAAGTAATGTTTCATTGTTAAGGGGTTCTATCTTAGAACAGGTTATTTTGCAGCTAGGGGAGAAGACAAATCTTAAACATAAATTGTTATATAAAGAGACTATTTATATCTTGAAGTGTAATAATTTGGATCCTAAGGAGTTAAATAGGGATTGTGATTGTAAATATGTTATTAATTAGATGATTTATTGTTTTATTGGGGTGTTAATTGTTTTATTGGAATGTATATATATTTGACTGTTTCATTGAATGTTTATTCCTTTGAAGGCTTTTGAGCCAGGGCACCAGAGTGTTTTATGGGTTTAGTGTTATATTAAATGGCTTTTTTGACCTGTGGCTGTGTTTTTTGTCTGTTTTAAGATTTGTTTCTATGGTGTAATAGTTCTTGGTTGAATATGACAGCTCTGCTTACTATATTTTGTGGGGGAGTGGGACCAGGAGTAAAGTGTATATCTCCAGATCAATTTAATTGCTTACTAAGGTGTAGGAGTTTGGCAAACTTGTTTTGTAGTTTGGTGTATTTTTGGCAGGTTTGGGATGTGGTTGCTAAGGACTGGATTTATTTGCATAGTACTCTATTTGGCTAGTATATACGAGGTTGGAGCTATTGTAGAGTTTAGTGGTTTACTTTGGTGTGTTAATGTGATGTGAGGGAATATAAGAGTAATAGCAGTGAGCTAGTGGTGATGTGGAGGACTGGAAGTTGTAAGTGTTTCTTACTAAGGTGAGACATCCTATTAACTTGCTTTGCTATATTGGAGTGTAGTGTGTAATGGGTGTGGTATGGATGGTGGCTTTTAATCTTAAATGAGTAGTGCTTTGTGTGTGGTTAAAGGGTTTTGTGCTTACAAGAGGGGGTTGATGTTCGATGTAAGTACTGTTAAATGAGTAATGCTTGTGATTATTTGATGAAATTAGATACAGTCTAGGATGTGACTGGCTGTTGGCCTGTGGGAGGGGCTTGACATGTATAAAGCTGGTGGAAGTGGGGGTAGGTGGAAATGGGGGCAGGGTAGGGGAGCAGAGTAATCCAGAGCATAGCAAGAGCGAATGGATCAAGTAGACCAAGGATGTGGAGTGACACTGTATCTAAACAAAAAAAAGCAATTAGTGTATGTGGAAGGTAGGTGATCTTACAAGGTATGATATCTTAGCAACATTTCTCTTTTCCCCTATAGAACTAGTCCATTTCCCCTATAGAACTAGTCCACCATGGAGTTACAAGAACTAGTCCAGCATGGAGATATAAATCACCATCAATTTCACCCAGAGATGATGTAAATTACATTAACACCACTAAGGCATTAAATAGCAATCAAAATGCCATTAATTACTCAAGCATTGGGACTTCAGTTACAGAAGTATTGACTAGCACACTTTTCCCCTCTCAAAACATAGATAGATGTTCAGTGTTTCCTAGACTTTAATCCCACTGCACTGGATCAAACTGTAAAACAACCCACTTGGGGCTCTAGTATCTGTGACCTGGCCCTTATCACTTACCTTATCCCTGTGCCATACATAATTCTCTTCATCCCTGGTTAAATTTGACTACAAATCAGTCATCATGGTCAGACTTAGTTGAATAACCATCTCACCAAATGAAACCATCATTAGGGAATGGTGATAGGCAAACTTACTTCAACTTGTAGAAGAACTAAACAAAATTCTCTACAACACCCAACAATGGACCCAACTGAGAGGGCTGCTGCATTCAAATATCTGCAAAGAGAAGTCTGTACCCTTTTGACTTAAATATAATGAAATAATAATAAGAAGAATAAGAATAATAAAAATCATTTATGTGGACTTAGGCATCTTAATTGTTCTAGAATCCAGTTTTGCCTGTTTTTGTCAAAGACAGGTCTTGTCCTCTGAACTTAGTAATTTTCCTCTGAAAAGGTTACAGAAGCTGTGGATAGTAGTCACACAGTGCTCACTGCTTAGTTCAGTATGAGAAAAATCCATCATGCTGATAATATTGAAAATTTAGGCAATCCCCTGTGTTGCCTATTGGATTGCAAACTGGCAGTCCAATAGATCTCTAGTTGTGAAAGATCCTGCTACCCTCCCTGAATATAAAACTGTAACTAGTGAGGTACCGCAGAGATCAGTACTTGGCCCTCTCTTCTGTTTTGTGTGCGTGTGTGTGTGTGTGTGTGTGTGTGTGTGTGGGTGTGTGTGTGTGTGTGTGTGTATATATGTATATATATATATATATATATATATATATATATATATATATATATATATATATGGGTCTACCTGATAACGCCGACACACCAAAATAAAATAAACAACAAAATAACCGACACCACAACACCGAAAGTTCAAAATCACGAAACTTCACATGCCCGACAAACCACAATCCTGACAATCAACAAAACATAGACCTTTTCCGAAAAACACATACACAACACAAGCACACCAAAAACCTTACAAACCTACACTAAACCTTACATACACAACTATCTATGCACTAACCTTAACCCAAACCCTAACCCTAAGGTCCATCACTATCGCACACTTACCTTAGCCGCACCCTAACCCTAACTCACTTAATCCGCCCCTACCCTAAAGTCCATCACTATCGCACACTTACCTTACCGGCACCCTAACCCTAACTCACTTAATCCGCCCCTAACCCTAAAGTCCATCACTATCACACACTAACCTGACCAACACCCTAACCCTAACATCCCTCACTATCACACACTTACCTTACCAGCACCCTGACCCTAACGTCTGTCCCTATCACACACTTACCTTATCATGTCTGTGTTCTCATCGCATCGGGCTTTTCAACTGTCGGTCTTCTTGGTTGTCAATCTTCCGGTGTCGGTTATCTCGTTGTCGGTGTTTTCCATTTTTGGCGTAATCAGGTAGACCCATATATATATATATATATATATATATATACATATATATATATATATATATATATATATATATATATATATATATATATATATATATATATATATATATATATATATATATATATAGGCAAGCCAATATCCCAGAAGTGTAGCTGATGCAAAATGGACACTATTATCTGCTCACATTCTGATACTAAACAGCTCCAGCAAGGGCTGGAATGTGCACATAACTCATGTACTGAAAGTTGTCTCAATCTGAGTGCAAAAATGTGGAAAGTAATAGCATTTGACATAAAAATCTGCCTCACCTCATATGTTATAAATGATACTCCTCTTCAGACAGAAATAATCACAAGAGATCTGGATACTTATGCGGACAACTTTCTCTTATTTAATCATTGATTGTTATTTATCATAGTCCAGAAATCCTTCAACCTGATTCAGTTCATTTTTGGGAAGTACCATCAATATCCAAAGACATTATCCTACCACTGTACTCCTCTCTTATCAGACTTGTTATTGAATATATAATGCCCTTATTTGTATGGACAAATCCCAACATATTGTTCAACTGGGAAGGCCCCAAAATTGGAAATGAATCATCAGATTTTATTTTCAATGGACTGTAGACAGGATAAGCTTTTTTTTGAAGGCTGTGTCTTTGATGGGGGAGCCCATATTCGAGTTGAACAAAGAGGATTCCTTTGCCTATTGCAGGGTAGTTGGTCTGAAGAGAAAGGGGGATATTATACAGGACCAGAATAAAAGATAACTGATCCTTTTCCTGGTGTTTTCAATGTGGCTTTGGAAGTTAAGTGACTGGTCTAACCATACACCTGAGTATTTAAAGAATGCCCTTGTTTCTACTGGACAACTGTTGAGATTTTAAGGAGTCTTGTTTAGCTTTTTTGAGGTGATATTCTCATTTATGAATTGTTACCACTACAGTTTATTGCTGTCGGTCAGGGATATGTCCATATGCTAACATTTTATTTGATTGATAGGCAATTTGTCATGTTTTCTTTAATTCATTGAACAAAAGAACTAGATGGATGAGGAAAAATCAGTGCATACCTAGTGCCTGGACCTGGCTAAGTTGTTTGATGGTAGACCCTACTCATGTATTGTTGACAAACTCACCAAACTGGACATAAGCCCATATATAACTCACTGGATTGCCAGCTGGCTCACAGACAGAACTGGTGATATCACCTCCCTAAGAGACCTGTTACCAGCAGGGTACCTCGGAGGTCTGTGCTGAGACCACTCCTTTTGGCATCTACTACTCAGAGGTAAAGACTAATGGAAAGGGCCTTTGGCTAACCAGGTTTGTAGATGACAGCAAATTGGGAGCTTTCATAGATTCTCCCATGAAAGAAACATCTTACTAGATGATTGAACAAATGGCTGGTGCCAAAGCCACAGACTAAAACTTAATGCCAAGAAATGCGTTATAGTGCCTTTTGGGAAAACTACCACCCAGGTGTATTACTCCATCAATAAAACAACCCTAAGAGTTGACACAGTAGTCTGGGATCTGGGAACATATGTAGACAGTAATCTGGCCTTTGTCCAACATATGGCCAGGGTAGTATGAAAATTGTTCTATGTCACCCAGCTTATAAGTAAGGGAATGGCATCCAGGTCCAAGGAAGTCATAGTGCCACTTAATTTGGCCCTTATCAGACCCATTATTGAGAATGTACCTAGCCAGGCATACAGTTGAAATCCCCACAAAGGTTTCTTACCAGGAAGATCCAGGGTATAAGCATATTGTCTTATATGGATCACCTTAAAGCCCTATCTCTAGACCCCCACTCCTACAGCTTACTGACAGCCAATTTATGCCTGGCATAAAAGGCATCTTAGATCCAACTCTGATAGACCTTTTACACATCTGCAAAATAAATTGTTTCAGAAACACTAGATCCAAGGATTTAAATTTTGCTTGTGACATTTAAGACATGTTAGCAATTCAGAAGTGTGGGCTTGGCCCCTTATGTGTGTGTGTGTGTGTGTGTTTTTGTCTATACAGCTGTATAGCTAGACAGATAAGATAGATAAGCAACATAGCTGTGTACAGCCTATGTCAGAGTGCAGGGAGGATTAAGCCCCCCCCCCCGATAAAATGTTTAGTAATATTTTAGTAATGTGGTAATAATGTGGTAGCCTAAGCCTGTCATTTTACTAACCTGCCTCTTAGTTTCTGTACTTTATTTGCTTTAATATAATTCATTAAAGTGTTAGTGGTGCAACAGGTAGCACACTTGCCTTTAGTGCAGATTTTTTACTGTTTTGCTAAAAAGTTACCCACTTGTATTGGCAGTGTCGAATGTTGAAGTCTACTCATGCAGCCACATAAAACCAAGAGCGTATATTAATAATATACAGAAGTATATGCAAAGTTACCTATGAAGTGTCATTAAAGACATTAGGTCAAAAGCCATACTATGGTAACACACACAAGCTGCAGTGATATCCATTAGTGTCCCTATAGAATTTAATATTTCCATGTCACAATCCACACATACTTAGGTGTCCATTTAGATCAAACTCTCTGATTTACCCACTCCACAGACTAAGTAACTGAGGAACCCTATTTGAAAGGTCAATTTACCACAACGTTGAAGGTGAATTACAACAGAAAGCAATAGCACTTTGGGTGCAACAGCACAGCTGTTTTCACATCCAAAGTAGCATGGCAGTGGCTTGCAAGTATACCACTGAGAAACAATTTGATTTCTTCTTTAGGACCTGGTGAAATTGTTCCTGTCTCCACAGTAATATTCTCTTCTTAGGGGATGGTAGACAGGCAGATGAAATAAGGAGGTTCAGCTCTTCTCTTCAACACGATTATTTTCCCTCAGAAGTACTGCCAACACAGACTGTATATCTGAAATCATACTTCCCAGCAAACATCTGACATGCTGGTGCCACACCTCCACAAAATTTCTGTTTTTGTGGCCAAACTAAAGTAAAGAGGGTGGAGATGTTCCAGAAGTTGGCAGGGAACATAGGGGAAACTGTATACCAGTAGGTGTCCATGTTTTAAACTTCATAGGGATCCCAACAACATAGGACTTGGTGAAGTACTTTAAGATATCTTTGCCTTCTTCAACAAACTCAGTGTATAGTGTGTTGAATCATGTGAGCACAACCGAATCATCTAGAAAGGCAAGTGCCATCAATGTTTTGCCTGCTGGTTAAATCAGACTGATTTGCCATGCAATGCACTTAACCCCAATCTTTGCAGTTTTCCCCAGATATTCTGTGCAAAATGGAAAAAGCAGCCCTTGTTCTCAGCACCACTTACATTTACTGTTGTACTTTTAATTGCAGTTAGTTCAAAATTGCAAAAGATATATTGCACTGATGCCTGCAGTTCCTCCCCTTTCAGTACCTCAGATAAACATTGCTTTATCACATTGTAACGACATTGAGTAAAACTCTAGGGGTCCAATCTTTGTGATGCTACCATACTTGACATACCCACTGATACTATATAATTACTTACAGACCTGTCTATGAATGAGAAACGTACCATCCATAAGTCATATTGTAGAACGAGACAGATCCTGCAGGTTTTGTTTTGTGGATAATACAGATATGGTTGTGTTAGTACCAATCTCTGACATCTGCTTCGTAATGACTATAAAGATTTCAGTGGGCCCTTGTGTGCATCTATGTCATACAGGGTCACATTATGGGCAACACTAGATGTCCTTCCATATCACTGTTGTAGTATCTCCTGCCAAGGGTAGCCCAACATCTGGCCAGCATACCAAAGTCTTTTGTACTTATAGGCATCATACATCACGCATACGCTCCCCACGCATGGCATAGAGCATAAAGGTGACATATGGACTTCTTTGTCTCTAGTCCAAATGCCATCATTGAGTTGGGAGGGTGGCCTAATGGTTAAGGTGTTTGCCTTACAAACAGAAAGTACAGGGTTTGAATCTCACAGGGGATAACTGGCTAAGCTTAAAATGGCTCACAGAGGCAGTTAGCCTAGTACTAACCTATGAACCTATGAACCTATGATTCTGAATTCCCTTCTGCTGTGCTGATTACCAAGTTTCAGATAAATGCCTTGTTGGGGTTTCTTCTTATCTTTCTTTTATCTTTAGTACTGTTGGGTTCATATCATTCAGAATGGGAAAATGTCACAGTCGGAGGCAGATTCCCAATAAAGACTATCACAACCAGTGTCTTTTCTGTTTGGGTGCTTCCCATGACCATACACAGTGTTCTATCTGCCAGGCTTTTGTTGCCAAGACCCTACATAGTTGTCTGTTCTCTTAATCCACTTTACTTTGAAAACCAGTGTCTTAAGCTGTTGGCTCAAGGTGATATGGTGGTATCTCCCCATCCTAAGGGTCAGCTGTCTGCCAAGAAAAAGGCCAAAAAACTTAGGTCTGATAGAGTGGCTGTCATCCCTCCCCCATAAATCTCTACCAAGGCTAATGAAAGCCCAGAGGATCATCCAGTGGTTGCTTCTGCTGTGACCCCGCCAAAGACCAGCATGGATCTGACTTCTTGGACATTCTTGGAAACTTTACAAATGTCTGCATCTGACATTTGGGAAACCTCAACTGGTTTTATCAGAAGGGCTGAGAGAGATTCTGAAGATCTTATTTAGGGAAGAGATTCCTACCATGGTTAATGAATGTCACAAGGGGCCTGACCCCCCAAGGGTGTTCTGTGTGGACATCCTGCAGAAAAATGAATAGCAAATCAGGCATATTTCTGCAGTAGTTAAGGATCCCCAATGTGAATGATAGGATTTTACTCGGGTTATTCAATGCTTCAGTGGCTTTAAATCTACCTCAGGAGGTATCTGTGCCTGCACCTCTGTGATCTTCCACTCTTCTTAAAAGACCCAGGGAAATGGATTCTTTGGATGAAGATCTGGATTCAGGAGAAGAGTCCCTGGTTTATTCTTCTCAAATTCTTTCCATTTGGAATATGGTTCAGAGGAAGAGTAGTCTCTTAGTCCAGATTCCCCTTTGGAGGAATTTTCCTTTGGGAGATACTATTGCCTTCATGATGAAGTTTAAGTCAGATTGTTCTCAAGTCTGACATTCAAAAAAGGTATTATGAACTCCTGCAGATGGAGTTGCCTAAGCCATCAGCTGTGATATATCAACAATTAGGGGGGCACAAGGTCCTATCTCTTTTGCAGATTAGCTCTTGAATATAGTCATGCAGTATCAAGTGACTCTTCAGGCAGTTTACATTCCCTTGGAGCACAATCTAGTGGCAGTCACTGAGCAGGTCCAGCACAGAAGCTCACAGATGGATGTTTTACAGAGATGAGTTTATGAACATTGTTCATTGGTGGAGCATTCCTCAGGCAGATTTTTTTTGCCTCTACACAGAACAGACAGCTTTCTCTATTTTTTTTTCAGAGTCCTAAGTCCTTTGGCTTGGAAAGTGGATGGCCAGTCTTTTCTTTGAAAGAGGACGTTTTTGTATGTCTTCCATTCCCTTACCTTCTTACCATGAGTCTTGTGCAAAATCAGGCAGGATTTACCCAAAATCTTGCTAGTGACTCCCTTTTGGTCCAGACAGCATTGGTTCCCCCTTCTTTCTTACTTGGTCAAGGGCAATCACCACAAGTTACCGCACCAGGAGGATCTTCTCATACCAGTCATGGGGTCTGTCATCCATCTGCACTTGTTCACTCTTCAACTTATACTGTCTTGATAGGGTTTTGATCACGTTCAGGCAACTCTTTTCTGAGGAAGTGTTTCAGGTTTTGCACAACGCCAGGAAACCAGAAATATTTTCTGTCTGGTGCCTCTCTCACCATCAGGATCTTCTACCTGTGTAGGTTAATCTGGTTCTGTCCTATTTGTGTGATCTGTGAAATCCTGAGTTGGCATATTCTTCAGTTAAAGCAAACCTATCAGTAATTTCTGCTTGTCTGCCCTTAGTTCCTCCTCTGGGCTCTAGATGTGAGGTCAAACAATTTCTTAAAGTCATCCTTCATATCAGGCCTCCCAGGAAGCCTGTTATAATTGAGACCTCAACTTTTTTACTTTTTTCCTTGAAAAAATGACTTAGGCTCCTTTTGAGCCCACTTCTTTAGCTTTCTTACAATATTGTACTTAGAAGACTGTTCTCCTTTTGGCTCTCACTTCAGCCAAGAGAGTCTATGAACTTCAGGATCTTATAGCTATTCCTGCTTTCCTAGCTTTCCACAAAGACAGGGTGACTATGTACTAATCCTTCCTTTATGTCCAGGTTGGTTAATGAGATCTCTATTAATCAGTCAATCCATCTTCCCTCTTTTTTCCCTTCTCTGAAGTCTGCTGATGATGAGGTTCTTCTCACCTTGAATTTGCACAGACAGCTCGGATATTATTTGGACAAAACTAAAGTTGTTTGCAAACTGAGCAGCTTTTTCTTTCATTTCATGTCTGGTCTTTGGAATTGTCTGTTTCTAAGCAATCCATCTCTTCCTCGATTTAAAAAGAACATTTATTTTTGTTATTCTTTTCATGGTAAATGCTTTTACTCATCAATAAAAGCTCATTGTATCAGTGCTTTTGCCTCCCCTGGGACTTTTATTCAAGGAACTGGATACTAATTACATCATTGAGGCTGCTATTTGGTCCTCTGTTTAGACTTTCACCAAGCATTACAAGTTGGATGTTATTTCTAGAGTCAGAGCTGGCTTTGCCAGGGCTATCCTGCATGGGTTTCTTGTGGGCTCTTCTTTGCTTTCTCTTGAGCTTTTGTACTCTCCCTTAGGTTATGAGTACTGCAACAGTGATATGGAAAGATATATACAGTTGTGTAAAATCTTACCATAATAGTAGATGTCCTTCTCTTCACCATTGCATTATTCACTCCCTTCCTCCCACTTGCCCCCTCTGCTCTAGCCTTGTTCCTTCTTGTCCTACTGGCCGAGTGTCTCTTCTTTGTTTTTCTTCTTTCGGATGAACATGTTGCCCTTGTCCCTAAGGATATTGTGTTCCTCCATTTGTGTGTGTGTGTGTGTGTGTGTGTGTGTGTGTGTGTGTGTGTGTGTGTGTGTGTGTGTGTGTGTATGTGTGTTTGTGTGTTCGTATGTCACCTTTATGCCCCATGCCTTGCACAGGGAGCATACGTGTGGCTTGCAATCCCTATGAGTACTAAATGCTTTGGTATACTGTCCAGACATTGTGTTATCCTTGACAAGTGATTCCCTTAAATTATGAATGCTGAAACAGTGAAGAGAATGACATCTACTACTATGCTAAGATTTTACACAAAAGTACTTTATCAAGTGCTTCCTTCTGACAGGCTTCACACATCGCATAAGTGCCTTTTTGTTAGGCATTACTACTGCATGTTCTAGCAATGTCCCAGCTAGGACATCATGTACAACCAAACAGGGGTGTCACAGCACAATTGTGCCTTTTTTACTAATTCACTACATGCTGTGTACCTTTCCACATCCATGGGGTCTTTAATGTGATGATGGCCATTGAACTTCTGCAGATCCTCTTCTGCTGAGTGTATCTGTGTGACTACTTCTCCTTTGAACTTGTTGACAACTTTCCTTCAGCATTCCCAATACTGCTACACCATGTTGCACTTTTCTGTGTTATAGATGGACCCATCTGTTTCGAGGACAGGGCTTCCCTTTTGTGAGCAAGGTACTCTGGTCTGTAACTAGTTGAGTGTTGTTCTGCCATTGCTATGCAGACATTTTTCTAGCTGTCATGCATACCTTCCCATTGTGGCAATTTTCTTTTATACTTTGGATGGTCTCTGCTGGATATTTCGTTTACTGTTTTCAATGTTGTGAGAGCCAGTGATGTGAACTGAAGGTCATGCTGCCCAACTCTAGAAGTCTAAATCTCAAAATGCACTTGCTGGAAGCACTCCTTAAAATGGAGAACATTGACATTTGTGCTGTAACAGAGATCTGGTTCAAAGCAACAGAAAGTACCCCTGCACTAATAGGCTATAACTCATTCCACACCTTTCAGTCCCAGAACTTGGACCGAAGCTCCAAAGGCAGTGGTGTTTCCATATTCATAAAGGATGCACACACCTCCAGACTGGTAGCCCAAAATAACGCATCAGAGATACTTCAGGTGCAGGCTAACATTGGTAAAGACAGAGATTCAAGTCGTAGTCTGCTATAGGTCCCCAACTATGTCCCAAGACTCACACTCCAAGTTTCTAAGCACCCTGGAGAATATTAGGGTCCAACCTAACACTCTCATACTGGGCAACTTCAACTACCCCTCCATTAACTGGGAAAACTATTCATGTACCAATACACTTGCGCAACATTTCCTCAAATTCATTAATTCCAATGTCCTGGACCAGCTCATTCTTACCCTTACTAGAGGTAACAACATCCTTGACCTGATCATTACTAAAATGGGCAACCATTACTCTGCACCAATAGTCAACTCCTCCCTGGTTAGATCCGACCACAAACTAATCACCTTGGAAATCCACATCCCACCCTCCCTCCCCCACCCGTGCAAAGGTAACCACCATGAAAAACTTCTCCAAAGCTAACTTTGGACGCATACAAAAACATAGCTGGCTAACTTCATGGCACCCATACAAATGGAGAATAGTTGCATGACCAACAAATCATACAGCAATGCACTGTACAAACACGTACACAAATGCATGGATCTCACCATACCCAATAGAACCAAGACGATCTCCTCCAAAAAAAGGAAGCCAATCTGGTGGTCCCCTGCCATAATCAAACTCTACAAAAGAAGGAGGAAACTGATGTATAATAAGGTGAAGTCTCAAGACTGGAAAAACGCCCTTATCAGCCTCAACAAAAAGTTGAGATACCTCATCAAATCCTCTAAAGCTAGCTATGAAAACAGAATTGCATCTGATAGTGAAGACAACCACAAGGCCTTCTACTGTTATGCAAAGAATCTCCACAGCAATACCCAGATTTGCTCTGAGCTACTGAACAATGGTAACTCCTATACCGAGCCAACAGATATTGCCAATATACTGCCTGACAGATTCAAGTGCCAACTTTACCCCTTTCTTCCCCCCAAAGGACCAATCACAATATCAGTAGATTTCCAGGCACCCAGTATTACTGTTGCACAGGTTAAAACAGCACTGTCCACGGCCAATAATACAGCTTTTATGGGTCCTGACAATATCCCTGGCTATGTTCTATATGAACTACAGAGTGAACTGGCACCTCACCTGTGTGCCCTGTTCAATCACAGCCTCACTTCAGGCTTTGTCCCTAATGAATGGCGCACTGCTACAGTCATCCATCTCCACAAAGGATGAGTGACTACAGACCCTGGGAACTATCACCCCATTAGCCTGACATGCAAAGCTATGGAATGCATCATCATGGACCTAATAAACAAGGATATAGGGAATCTCCAAACTCTGTATCCCACACAGTTTGGTTTTTGTGAATGGCAGAGCATGCCTGCTCAACCTGGTCAACTTCTTTGAGTCAGTCACCAGAGCTGTGGATGAATGCAAGGTGGTTCATACAGCCTACCTTGATCTGGCCAAGGCCTTTGATACCATTTCCCACTCAGGAATCAAAGAAAAACTCACTAAGCTAGGCATCAACCCCTATATCACTAGGTGGGTTGCAAACTGGCTCACAGATACAACCCACAGTGTAATAGTAGCTGACTCCAAGTCAGACTGCCAACCAATCATGAGTGGAGTCCCACAGGGTTCAGTCCTGGATCCTGTTTGGTATCTACTTGGTATCTACTTCTCTGAAGTCCAGGCCAACATGAAGGGACTCTGGATGACAAAGTTCACAGATTATTGCAAGTTGGGAGCTATTATTAACTCCCCAAGTGATATTGACATCCTACAGAAAGGCCTCACTGAGACCACAGACTGGTGTCAGACCCATGGCCTTAAGCTCAATGCCAAAAAATGTGTCGTCATTCCCTTTGGGAAAAACCTGGTTCCCATGAATTACCACATCGATAGTAGTCCACTGAACACAGAAGACGTTATAAAAGATCTGGGAACACAGGTTGTCAGCAACCTCTCTTTTGATCATCACATTGCCACTGTGGTCAGAAAGTCCTTCTATGTGGTATATCTCATTACTAGGGGTTTTGCATCCAGGAAGAAAAAGGTCATCGTCTCCTTTTACTCTTCCTCATTAGGCCAATTATCGATCACAATGCCCCATTGGGCTTGTACCTCATTAGACACCTGCAACAACTGAAGAGGCCACAAAAGCACCTCACAAAGAGGATCCTAGGCTTAAATAATAGTCCTATATGGACAGACACAAAAAACTCCCAACTATTCTCTGTCTCATGTTGCCTACTTAGAGGCGATCTCTGCTTGACTTACAAAGCCATGTCTGACCTAGCTCTGTTAGAAATGCTACATCTAAAGAAATCGAAATCCCTCTGCACCACACGCTACAGAGACCTTAACCTCATTACTATAATCAACAAAACATGCTGGAAGGACAGGTTCATAACCCAGAGACTGCATATGCTATGGAATAGTCTTCCCATACATGTCAAACAGTGCACCTCACTGGCCCTCTTCAAGACAAGTCTTGACAAGTGGATGGGAAATAGAAAATTCACCCCGGGGATCACTCCAGTGGCTTTACTCGACAGAGGCATTGGGAACTAAGGTCAGGTGGCAAGATGCCAGTGTAATCCTATGGACTAGGCTTGTAAGTGTAACAGAGCACCACTCTGTTTCAATAGTCATAGCGAATTGGCTGCTATAATTTGACAGATGCTGCTGCAGCTGAACTAATTACCATTTAAACTGCTAAACTCAGAGTGGTGTTCCCCTTTTCAAAGAAATTGTGCTTTAAAATATCAAGATGCTGACTAATGTCTAACATCACATTCCTGTCTATCAAATCAAATAAAAATTCAGTATAGGTTTGACAGGATAACATCAAATACTCATAACTTCCCCTCAATGAAATTATTTCTAAAGCACTTTTTTGCAGTAGGACGAAATGCTGTGCACCCCCCTACCTCCCTGAACGCATATATACCAAATGTACAAGTACAGGGAAGAGGGAAAAGACCACACATAGTGTTACCACTGTCTGTGTGAAAACATAAATCACAGTGGCAAGGACTTTCTATAGAGAACAGTCATCAGAGAGAACAAAACTAGTGAATTCAAAATCAGCAGGTTGAATGCTCATTTATTTACAATTCCTTCACTATGTAATTTGCTGGTAGGAGATTTTCTCTGTTAACAAGTCAATATTATCTTTCAGATGAACACAAATGCAATGTTTTTTTTTCTATTTTTTTTTATTTTCTCAGCGAAATCTCTTTATAGCTCTGAATCAAACAGATAACTGAATATTTAAACGCAGAACTATTTTTTAACTTGAACATCTTCATTTCTTCCATTGGACTTTTTTTCATCTACCAACATCATTAACATTTTAGTAAAAAAATGCAATGCCTCCTACAGTCTTTCTGTATTCATGTTTTCACTGAAGTTCCTCTTCAGTCTTCAAAACCCAATTCAGTCTAAGAAAAAAGTAAAAATATTCAGAGCTGCATCCAGCATTCACACACTCAAACCTGAAGATGTTTTCTATTGCACAAGTCTCATTATCTTCTCTCTCCGTCTCCTTTAAAGAAGTGACTGAAATGAACTGAACGGTTGCATTTTCATAGAGCTGTGTTCTGATTTAACCCATATGCCAATGACTGATTGCTGTATCTAATGTTCATCTTCTGGGGCTAACACTTAAATTACTTTTCAACATAGTCTAAAGTACAAGCCAGGCTCACTTTAATAAGCAAAAGAAAAAAAAACTCACTGCATCTTTTCAGTATGTCTTTTAGTTTTGAGCAATGATACATTTTACTGCAAGTCTTGTTTGCATTAAAATGTTATACTTTGTCTTATTTTGGGTTTTGTCAAGTCAGAAAATTTGTTAGATGTTTCAGTCATGCATATATTAACTGCCAATTCTTTTCACATTTGATTTCAGTTTAAATATCTGCTAAAAACATAAAACTTCTGAAAATTGGTTGGCTTCTGTATTATTTTTGTGACATCTCTGTACAGTCCCTTTTATTCCTGTATTTTTTTAAACATTTCCTGAAATGTCCATATTTAAGTTTTGTTGCAAAGGCATGAGTCAGAAGGTTTAGGTTTGATTTCATTCAAAAACTCTAGAACATTTCTTGCTGATTTACCTACATTTTGTCTAAAATGAACATGAAAATTGTGTCTGAGTCTTTCCTTCCTTTCTCCTTTTTGGAGAGCAATATATTTACAGCCCTCTTATTTAAAGGAAAGACATATTTTCACTCATTGTGATATGAAACCTCTTTCACATCTTGCCTATAGTGGACTTTTTTCTTCAGTAAGTAATAAAACTTCTCTCTGAGTCGCAGTTTTTTATTGTTGTTGCATAAAAACAAATTGAAAGGGTAAAGAAATATGAATATACATCACTGCATGTTGTGCTGCCTCCATCCAGGAGTACCATCACATACTCTGAATCAGCTCAAGAAATTTGCAAGGATGAATTACTCACTCTTTGTTTATATATGCTATATTGACCACAGAAGGTTATGATCAGTCTGAATGATAAAGTGATGCCCACATTAATAATTCTGTAATGTAGTGATAGCCCATTTTTTAGCCAAGCACTTTTTCACCTACCTGTACCACCGCATGTGCTAATCCTAACCCTCACCCTACACCTGACCCTAAACCCAACCTTTCAAATTACCTTACTAAAAACATTTCCATAATATTACCCCTAAATAAGGCAGTCACAAACATTTCACACACAACAGTAAATATGCACAACACAAGATGTATCTCCTCCTTTATTCCTGAATCTCACATAAACACCCCCCAGTCCTGAGGTTATTGTATATCTGAAAATGTTTGCCTCACCAGACACTCCCATTTACTTCAACAGTACACATCTCCTAATGCAAAGCAACATTTGAAGTAACTATTTTGCTTAGTTCTGCTTTTGACAACTTCCAACACCAGAAATATTAGTCGGCAACCTTTGCATGTGACAAAGTGCATCATAACCATATATCTATGTGTGTTTGCGTGTGCGTGTGTGCGGGCCCATGTGTGTGTGTGTGTGTGTGTGTGTGTGTGTGTGTGTGTGTGTGTGTGTGTGTGTGTGTGTGTGTGTGTGTTTGTGTGTGTGCATATGTGCATATGGTGTGTGTGTGTGTGTGTGAGCAACCATATATAAATATATATGAGTGACATTCACTGGTGAGCAGTCAGGTTATCAAGCATTATGTACTGTGGTAGTAAAAGTGATTACATGTCAGTGTGATTGAATGTGAAACTAATCAAGTCTGAGGTGATTTCATGCATTGAGTTGTAGTGTTTGCTAAGTATGTGACAGATAGTATATATGTCTTGAAAATGGTAATTGACAAGTATGTGATGTTTACTATATTTGGGTGCTTGTAGAGGGTGGTATGTGAATACCTGAATAGTGTCTGTGTGAATGTATGCTGTGAACTGTAAATGGTTGTGGTGTGGCAGTATTGTGCTATTATAAGTGTTTTTATCCTTCATCTCACAATTACATTACATACCGAAAGAAAGATAAGTTACAATTTTTCATTTCTTGATCTGTTTTAATTCATTTTAACAGTCTAAATGGAGCTTTGCAGCATCGACACAGCAGAACAGCTTAATACCTGCACTGACTTTATCTGCTGAGATGGGTACACCTCCATCATCTGCTTCTGTCACTCATTCTCAGAAAATAAATATTGTTCCAAGTAATATGCATGTAGCTATCCAGGATAATATACCTTCAGAAGCTGATTTGTCTGTACTAGAAGGAATATGCAGTGTCAGTGGATACATTTGTGAGTACATTTTAAGTGAAGCTACTGCACCTTCAGTGCCATTAACAGTTGGTATTTGAATGAGGTGTGCTGTAGTGTTAAATGTTTTTCATTGTATATTGGCTACGCCACCATTTCTTTTACTAGTAAAATCATTATGGATAATGTCACAGCCATGAGGTAGTGCTTCTTCATATTTTGTTTTGGATTTAACACATTTTTCTGTTTTTTTGATTATATCAAGCCTGTACAGAGATATCCAGCAGGTCTGTCATTTTGTTACACGCACACATACACACATATATAGATAGATAGATAGATAGATAGATAGATAGATAGATAGACAGATAGATAGAGATACAGATATAGATATTTAGCTATACATATAAAAGCTATTTTTTATTCCAGCAAGGCTGTTCCAGAAAGGTGTTATTAGGGTGACTAAATACTCTATTATGTATGGCAGGTCATATATTGTGCTTAGACTTCTGCTGGAGTGTAAAGTTTTGTGATAAGGTTTGAATATATTTGGTTTAATTTTAGATATTTATTTTGTAACTAGATATTTAAGAATTAACACATCAATGGTATTAAAATGGCATATCTGGGTGGTTTATTGTACTTTTAGATTGCTTGTACATGATTTGTGTAAACCATTATTCCATATTCAGTTTGGAAATAAGTGACTAATCTGTCGCACCCTACTTTAGAGGTGAAGGGCAAATCTCTTATTAAGAATCACCTGCTAAAAGAACTTTCTCTTATTTTTGGACAATTTTAATGTGTAAGTTTATTCACGGACATTCCTATACTCAATACAGGTAGTCTAAAATATTTAATCAATAAAATTAAGTGCTAGACATACGTAAAAAGACTGGGAACACATTTTATAACTGTATCCTTAAATTAATTCTTGACTGATGTGCAACCCATCATGCAAGCTTTGTGGATTTATAATGTCACCTCAGTCAATGACATGAATTTATTTAATGCTTCAATCCTTTCTTACATAAAAATGATCCAATCCCTTATTTTGGAATACCTAACAGTAGCCGGGAAATGTAAAACTAGAAATTGAAAAAAACCCTATCTCTCCTTCTCTTCCTGTATTATTAATATGGTGTTACTAGTTAGTAAATGAATACAATAAAATTAATGTCCAGTGGTGGCAACTTAAGTTACAAATGCTGGTCCAAATTTGTTATGATGCTTGAAAAGTATGAACAGTATAAAAAGTGGCATATTGAAAAACTGAAGATATCTCACATTATTATAGATAGATATGTGAATGATTCAATTTAATATGATTCATTTGTGTAATAATTTATTATATGATGATATGTTTTTGCTTTAGTACGTATGCTTTATTTTAATACAGTTTATATAAGTTGTGAAATTTAGTACATGCATTAAATTATTTGAAATGTGCATTCTCTACTGATTAGTCAATAAAAACATGTAAACAAAAAAAAGTTTGGGATTGATACTTGTACCATACCATATGGCTTGGCTGAATTAGTACTTTTCAACCATTGCTAGATGATATGTGTTGTGTTATTCTTTCCGGATGCATCATTTATACAAGGCAATCATGAGTTATCAGAATGTTGCTACAGAAAGCTGTTGTCCTATAAAACATGTATCATGGGATTTAATATGTTTGTAGAGCTGACCCAGGATAGTTTGAAAATGCCATATTTCAGCCAGACAATGCTGTAAGACTGATGCTTTTATTAAAGGGACCTTTCCATCTAAATTACATAAACCTCTAATGCATGAA
Source organism: Protopterus annectens (assembly GCF_019279795.1). Classification (NCBI taxonomy): domain Eukaryota; kingdom Metazoa; phylum Chordata; order Ceratodontiformes; family Protopteridae; genus Protopterus; species Protopterus annectens. Next base: position 683,807,172 of record NC_056739.1, on the reverse strand, counting down.
AACATGTTATGTTGAGTTTATTTAGAAAAAATATAAATGTCTATAGCGAACACATGAATATATTCTGACAAAAGTGTTTCTAGAATGGGGCAAAAAGGGGGTGTTTCCCTTGGAGAAAATTATTAGGGGACTTGATTAGCAGTTGCCAATTAAGCATTATTGAAGTATCAGTATTCGGAAATGAATGCTGATTCTGTTCTTGTGGTCAGGACTGAAGAGCTGATGCATGTTGTGTATGGCAATATAACTGTAGCAAGTGGTTTGTGACAGTTTTAAGGAGAGGATTTTTTTTGTTTGTTTTTGTCTTCAGATTGAAGAACTGCACCAAGTGCCACACATCTCAATTGCTGGTGCTTGAGTACGGAGCAATAGAAAATACGAATGGGTATAGGATTTGGCTAGCTATGGCGTGGCACTTGGCACAAGAAGGTGCCCATATTGTAATAAGCAGTCGAACACAGGAACATGTTGATACAGCACTGGCACAGCTGAAGTCTGAAGGTCTTAATGTTTCAGGAATTGTTTGCCATGTAGGAAATGAAGATCACCTAGAAAGGCTAGTCAAGGTGCCTGTTGAAAAGTATGGTGGGATTGATATTTTTGTGTCTAATGCAGCAACAAACCCCTTTGTAGGCAATATGCTGGATTGCAGCAAGGAAACATGGAACAAGATACTTGATGTAAATCTGACAGCAGTCTTCCTCTTAATAAAACTTACTGTTCTTCATATGGAGAAACGAGGTGGTGGTGCCATTGTGTTAATATCCTCTATTGCTGGTTACAATTCCACACTGGGTGTTGGTCCATATTGTGTAAGCAAGACTGCCCTTTTAGGACTGACCAAGGTCCTGGCTTCTGAGTTTGGTCACATGAATATTCGTGTGAACTGTTTTGCACCTGGACTCATTAAGACAAGATTCAGTACACATCTGTGGCAAAATACAGATCTAATGAAAGGGGTAAATAGAAAATTGCCTTTGAAGAGGTCTGGGAACCCGGAAGAGTGTGCTGGTGCAGTGTCTTTTCTTTGCGCATCTGATGCTTCCTATATCATTGGGTAGACTCTCATTGTGAGTGGTGGAGGCCAAGCCAGACTCTAAGAAGATTTGGTTTTTGAGGGAGAAGTTGGAGCTTCTGAAAGCTTTGATAATGGGGGCACCTGCTTTCAATATGTGGAGCTGGAAGGATTTAATTTTTTGCCCATCCTCCTTTTGTAAAGGCAAAAATTGTATGCTTATATCTGAAGATTAGAATTTCATAGCTTTAAGGTGCACATAAAGATGCACTGGTATCATTTCATTGGTTCTCACACAATGAGTTAAACATCATTTCTTGGTTGATATAAAATGTTTTTCTGTAGCATTGTATCAAGAAAGCTAATCAGAAGAAAGTCATATGAGGAGGGAGGCTGGCATAATGGTTAAGGTTTTACCTTACAGACGCAAAGTGAAGGGTTTGATACTCAGATGGGGCAATTGGCTATGCTTAAAATAGCCCTCAAGAGCAGTTAGCCTAGTACTAATCTATGGACCTATAAGCTATATACAGCTCTGTATTCTAAAATCTGAACAAAAAAAAAAAAAGAGGAGAGGGCAGCAATCCAGCTGCACCTCTGATTATGTAGTATTTTAACATCAAGACAACTCTGGGGATATTGGTTGTGCAGCCTTCCAAGCTTATAACACTTGCTCTTAGTTAATGATTCTTTGAGGTCTACATTGGCTGCATTATAAACACTAACAGCTCTTTTGCTGTTCTTCGTTATTTACTGAATCCATTTTTGTAATTTTAGAAAGTTTCTAAGATATAAGCATCCACCCATCCATCCACAACCCCCTTTTCGCATTTCTACACATGGGGTTGGGGTGTCACTTAGTGATAACCATCTAGAGCCAATGTTCACACCACCTGATTGCTAACCCTGTCATGGCAATTTTTCCATACCACATACTTGCACACACACTCATACCTATGGCCAATTTATAGTGTTCAAACCACCTACTGCATGCTTTTGGAATGTGGAAAGAAAGCGAAGCACCCACCCATGCAATCATGGGGCGGATATGCAGATTCTGCACTGAAGGCACCCCAGCCGAGAACTGAACAGGAGAACCTCTTGCTGTGAGGCAACAATGCTGTCTGTTGCATCACTGCTCTCCTGTAAATCAGTACAATGAACACTAGCAGATACTGACACACCATTTGCTTTTCAATAGCTCTTTTCTGTTGAAGCAGGAAACAAAGAAGGTTGTTATGCAGGACATTATCTTCCATGCCTGTTGTTTTGTTTCATGCTATAAATAGCAGATGGGCAAAAAATGGCTGTACTAGAAAAATACCCAGTGAAATAGGTGTAGCAGCAGCTCATATCTGGACAACAGACAGCTTATTTTGTTTATTTATTCCTTAATTTATAATGAAAAATAAATTCATTCCAGTGTCATATAAAGTTCAATTGGCAAGTTGTCAAATAGAACTTATTTTATGAAGAGGTTCACGGTGCCTAATATGCCACTGAAGCTCTAACATGGTCTGCAAGAGTGGTTTGCTCACATTTTGTCACTTGTTGAGCTGAGTCACCCAAGGTGAACCTTAATTTCAGATACTTAAGTTCACCTCATGGGAAAATGAATCACTCTGGTGGTCAGCTCAGCTGAGCAAAAAACTGTTTTACCTTTTCTGTTGGGAGTCTTGCAGAAAGCAGGCTTCTTCTTGTGTACATTAATTCAACAGTTTGTGCCAGTATCTGATCACTGAGCTGTCCTCCAGTGACCAAAGTGGTGAGTTCCAATAAAAAAGAGAGAACGAGAGCAAAAGTTAATAGGATTTTAACTCCAGTTCTCAACTGTTTTGTCTGAGTTGTAGTGGTGCAATAGTGATGTGACTGGCTTTGTAGTCAAAGGTTATGGGCTTGTGTCCACTAGAGAAATAATTACTTTATTAAGCTTTAAATGGCAGTGGAATTTTTAACCAGATTGTTTAATGAAATTTTGGAAAGTCAGAGGATATCTGAGGAGTGGAGAAAAAGTGTTTTGGTGCCTATCTTTAAGAATAAGGATGATGTGCAGAGCTGCAGTAACTACAGAGGGATAAAATTGATGAGTCGCAGCTTGAAGTTATGGGAAAGAGTAGTGGAAGCTAGGTTAAGAAGGGAGATGATGATTAGTGATCAGCAGTATGGTTTCATGCCAGGAAAGAGCACTACAGATGCAATGTTTGCTCTGAGAGTGTTGTTGGAGAAATACAGAGAAGGTCAGAAGGAGTTGCATTGTGTCTTTGTGGACTTAGAAAAAGCATATGACAGGGTGCCTAGGGAGGAGTTGTGGTATTGTATGAGGAAGTTAGGAGTGGCAGAGAAGTATGTAAGAGTGGTACAGGATATGTACATGGGTAGTGTGACATTGGTGAGGACTGCGGTGAGAGTGACAGATACGGTTAAGGTGGAGGCGGGATTACATCAAGGATCAGCTCTGATCCCTTTCTTATTTGCAGTGGTGATGGACAGGTTGACAGATGAGATCAGACAGGAGGCCCTGTGGACTATGATGTTTGCAGATGACACTGTGATATGTAGTGAGAGTAGGGACCAGGTTGAGGAGACCCTGGAGAGGTGCAGATATGCTTTAGAGAGGAGAGGAATGAAGGTCAGCAGGGCTAAAACAGAATATCTCTGTGTGAATGAGAGGGAGGGTAGAGGAATGGAGGAAAGGTGAGGATGCAGGGAGTAGAGGTGGCGAAGGTGGATGAGTTTAAGTACTTGGATCAACAGTTCAGAGTAATGATGAGTGTGGAAGAGAGGTGAAGAAGAGAGTACAGGCAGGGTGGAATGGGTGGAGAAGAGTGTCAGGAGTGATTTGTGACAGACGGGTACCAGTAAGAGTGAAAGGGAAGGTCTACAAGAGGGTAGTGAGACCAGCTATGTTATATGGGTTGGAGACGGTGGCACTGACAAAAAGGCAGGAGTCAGAGCTGTAGGTACAGATATGTGCAAACCTATGCCCTGTGTGTCCAAAAAGTAATGCAAAATAATTATTATTTTTTTTAATGCCCATATTATGTTTGCTTTGCTTGCAGCAGTGCATAAACATGCTGGTATGCAAAAAAAATATATTTAAAATTTAAAAATGAAAAATAAGAAAAATGTGAGAATAATGCATTATAGGGCCCTGCATGGAGTATGTACAATGGTAGATTTCTGTGGCTGCTAAGGAGGCAGGCTCTGGAATAGTGTAGTATCCAGATTGTGTGTATGGATCTGTATGCAAATGAGCTGTGATTACTGAATAGCAAAAATTGGCTACTGTGTCCACAGATAAAATCCAGATAGACCCAGAACCATGTTGGTGTCCACAGAAGAGCTAGAGGACATCAAAAGGGGTGTGTCACTATACACTTAAGCTGATTGGAGCTCAGCAGCACCCATTTGCATGGTGCACCTCTCAGCTAAGCGGGGGGTGGGGTGTCCAGTGTTGCAAAGCTTTCTTTAGCTTCTGGGTGCTTGTTTTAGCTGGTTTGGGCAAGTTTATGCACCTCGCCACTATGCTTAGCAGGGAAGGCAGTTAAAAAAAAGGAAATAGCCTGTAAAAGCCAGTCATGTATAAATTATTGATAACCCATGTTCCACTTACACTGGGCCATTCAATCCCCTCAGCGATGTACCTGGCAGGTGGAATGTATCATAGTTAGTGAATCACACAGGCTGCATTTGCAGCAGACCATTATAAATTATGCATAAACCCTACAATCTGATTTCTTCCCTATACTCTGCATCAGTGGAGTACAGACCTGGGAATTGTAACTGACAGAATGCTAGGGGATGCTGCTGCTCTGCTACATCTGTATGTGGTAGAAGCTGAGGTCAGTGCTGATGCTGCTACTGACAATAGGCCTAGACTGAGAAGGAAAAGAGTGTCAAGGCCCAGGTAACCTTCCAGGAGCTACATGAGTTGGAAATTGTCGAGCACTACAGTGTGAACAGGGGCATACTACAAGAACTCACAGAGGTCTGCCACCCTCAACTCAGAACCAGAGCCAACAGAGGGGAACCCATCCCAGTGGAAACAAAGGTATGTGTAGCTCTTAAAATAGTAGCTACAGGTACTTTTCAAAGACCAACTGAGGACATGATGGGGGTCTCACAGGCATCAGCATCCAGGGTACTCCACCAGTTCCTAGCTGCCATGCAAGAACATCCCAGTGAGCACATTTATTTACCCCACACCCCTGAGGAGAGGGCCAGCAGTATGCATCTCTTCTACCATGTAGCACACTACCCTGAGGTGCTGGGTGCCATAGACTGCATTCATGTACACATCAAAGCACCGCCCAGTGAGGAGGGTAGAGTCTATGTCAACTGCAAGGGGTATCACTCCATCAACTGCCAGGTCATGTGCAATGCCCAGGGCATTATCATGAATTTGTGTGCTGGCAGCCCTGGCAGTTATCATGACTCCCATATCTGGCACACATCACAGCTGTACCAGATATTTGCCAGGGGGGACATCCAGTACGGCCATCTACTGGGAGATGCTGGCTATGCACTAGAACTGTGGATGATGACACCCATCAGAAATGCATGCACACCCACTGAACAACTCCATAATGAGGCACACGCACAAACTAGGAACATCATAGAGTGTGTGCTTGGGCTGCTCACGTCACGGTTCTGATGTCTCGATATACCTGGTGGAGTCCTGCAGTACTTTCCAGCCACATGTGCACAGATGTTCACAGTATGTACCATGCTACACAATATGATCCTGCAGAAACAGCTGCAGCAGGATCAACACAGGGAAGGGACACACAGCCCCCCACCACTGACAAGGTCCCCAGAGCCACACCTACAGGTGGACTCGGAGGAGGAACCCCCTGAGTCTGTCCCTGTAGGCAGACATAGACATGCCCAGTATGCTCTAGCCTTCGCAAAGAGGCAACACATAGCACATACACTGACAACCTAGGGTCCTAGGGACTAACACCTTACTCTGACTCACATACATAGTAAAAAGGATGCCGGCCACACAAAACAAACTGTACCTCACCATGTATTGGCTGTATACTGCGTGCATCAGACAGAGTCAGTCCTGCAACACAGGTATCTCAACTGTTGCATTCACAAGGTAAGTCACTCTCCTTTACAACAAATGTATGGGGTGCTACACTATGGTAGCTTATGTATGGACCTGCTGCATGTATGCAAAGGAATTGAGTGGGCTACTGGCTACTTGCAGAGAACTAACAGCTATGTGAAACAACAGATACTCTGTCCAATATTGACTGCCTATAATATGCAGTAGGTCACAAGGCAGCAAAACCCACTGCAATATGCAAGGGAAATATCAAACAGTGGGGTCACAGGACAGAAGCACAACTGTCAATGCTAGAATTCCCTAACCCCAACACATCAGTCTTCCCATACAACTGCAGTAACAGCATGTTTGCATGGATATATCAGCAGACTGCACAATCCCAGGGCTGTCCCAAACAACCTGGCTACATGTTCTAATTTCCACAGTATGCAGGGGTGAAAGCGTTATGTCTGTCTGCTGTTGATAGTGTGAGGAATTAAACCTCATGTTCTAGTGGGTGGTGTGGCTCAGTGGGCTAAGTACAGTAGCATGGTGGATGGTGTTCATGGTTCAAAGCTGGCTGCACCTACAACTTTTGCATGTGAAGTACTCCTATGGTAGGAGTCCCACAGACTGCCAATATGCCCCGGTCTATTACTGCAAGACAGCTGGACAAAGCCAGAGACCATGGAGGGACAGAGGTCCAAACCTACAGACATTATACATGCTCAGAGTAACCTAGAAGGTGGCTAGTATAACAGCAGGTTGCTACAGGTCAAAGTAGCAGCAGGATGTAAAGGCCATCACTTAACTGTGTCAGTACTTACAACAATTCAGTGGGCTCCATTTAGTAGTATAGTACCAGAAAACATAACTGTATGAGGAACAGAGCAGACATATGTGATGGAATTCTGGACATCGTGCTAAAACATGTACAGTGAGAGGTGTGAAGACTGTCACCCTTTGTGTGGTATGACATAATGCACCCCAGTCACATCATACCTACAACCACTTAGAGGCAGAAATCTGGACAAAGCCATGAACAATAGTGGGACAAAGGCCCAAATATAAGGAGAAGGGTTAACTACTGGCCAGACAAATGTAGAAAGTGCAAAGTATAACAGGTTGTGCAGTAGCATGGGTTTCCTGGTGTATATAGGTTCAGTAACACAAATGTCTGGCATCATTTCCTTAACTCAAATGTCTGGCATCATTTCCTAACATCAATTTATAATGATTTGCCACTGATGTACCGGAAAATCACAGTGCTATGTAAAACGTACCATACATATGATGCAACACTCTGTGCAGTCTATTACAATCTGTACAGTTGATAGGTATGAGTCATATAATACATTCGGCACACAGCTGGGGAATTCCTTGGACAAAATATCAGGAAGGTGCTGGACTGTTGAATCAGGTGCAGCAGCAAACAAAATCCTGGACTGGAGTACAGGCAGTTCTGGCCTGGAATCACTTTGTAAGTACTGACAGTCACAATGGGCATACTCCTACACTTAGCTAACACACAACTTCACCTACATTGACATCCCTGTTATATATATATATATATATATATATATATATATATATATATATATATATATATATATATATATATATATATATATATATATATATATCCTTATATATATATATATATATATATATATATAGATATATATATATATATATATACATATATAGCCGTCCATGTGTATATGTGTGTGGGGATGTATGAATGTGCACACTCACACACACAATGCTGGGATTATTTGCACCTACACACATGACAGTTGACGGATGGTAACACGCCAAGGCTGCATAATGACATAATCCACCCAACCACAGAACGCTGTGTCTGTTGAATGTCACCCTGTAGACAGACAATGCAGGACTTGGACAGGCCATATTGTCACTAGCCAATTGTCCACCTAGCATACTGCAACCAGCCAGAAGTGGTGATACTGGTAACAGTACACACACAGCAGGGGTATTAACAGGTACCCCACTGCTAAGACAGTAGATACTATAACAGCATAAAGCAGGTTCACTCTGCAGGCCACACATGCTGTTCATAGGTTCATAGGTTCATAGGTTCATACTAGGCTATCTGCCCTAGGGCATTTATAAGCCTAGCCAGAGTGTGTTTGGCTTTTGCCACCCATTTTAAATTAATTTTGCTATGCCTTTTTTTGAGGTTAGTATACTGTACCTCTGTCTAACAGTGACACAGAAGTGATAGCCGGGGTAAACCTATGATCTCCCATCCACTCATCAAGATTCCTCTTGAAGAGAGTCAATGTGGGACTCTGCCTAACCTGGACTGGGATTTTATTCCAGAGTGGAGGGAGCCTCTGGGTTATGAATCTGTCCCTCCAGCATGTCCTATTTATTTCAGTGCTGAGGTTCAAGTCTCTCGAGCGCGTAGCTCGATGGGATTTGGATTTTCTGAGGTGCAGCATGTCCATTAATTCCAGGTTGGACATGGCTTTATACGTCAGGCACAGATCGCCTCTGAGCAGGCGGTATGCCACTGAGTAGAGCTGGAGTTTCTTTAACTGGGCAGCATATGGCATCTGTTTGAGCCCTTTGATCCTCTTGGTGAGGTACTTTTGGGGTCTTTCCAGTTGCTGCAGGTGTCTGGTAAGGTACATCCCAAAAGGGCATTGTACTCAATTATGGGCCTGATGAGGGATGAGTAAAGAGGCACGATGACCTCCCTGATCTAGATGTGAATCCCTTCATGATTAGGTGGGCTATATAAAATGTTTTTCTAACCACTTTGGCCACGTGGTTGTCAAATGAGAGATTGCTATCAACTTGGATCCCCAGGTCCCTAATGACTTCTTCTGTACTTAATGGATTACCACCTATGTGGTAATTTGTGGGCACTTTGTTTTGCCAAAGGGGATGACTATACACTTTTTGGCGTTTAGCTTGAGGCCATGGCTCTGGCACCAGTTGTCTGTTTCTTTGAGGCCCTTTTGGAGGATGCTTGTGTCGGCTGGAGAGTTGATTATGGTGCCCAGTTTGCAGTCATCTGCGAACTTGGTCAGCCACAGTCCTTCTGTGTTGGCCTGTACCGCCGAGTAATATATACCGAACAAGAGAGGTCCCAGGACTGAGCCTTGTGGGACGCCACTTGTAACTGGTTTGGAGTCTGACATGGCTCCAGCAATTCTAACCATGTGGGTTCTGTCCTTGAGCCAGTTTGCAACCCATCTAGTGACATAGGGGTTTATATTTAAGCTGGTGAGCTTATCTATAATGCCCGAGTGGGGTATTGTATCGAAGGCTGCTCTGAGGTCGAGGTAGGCTGTGTGGACCACCTTCCCTCGTCAATGGCCTTGGTGACTGTTTCAAAGAAATCGACCAGGTTTAAGAGGCAGGATCTGCCCTTAACAAAGCCAAACTGGGTAGGATCCAGTGTCTGTAGGTCCCCAATATCTTTATTTATGAGGTCCATGATGATCCTTTCCATAGCTTTGCAGACCAAGTTAGTCAGGCTTATGGGGCATAGTTTCCAGGATCCGTTGAGGCACCACCTTTGTGGAGAGGGACCACTGTTGCTGTACGCCACTCTTTGGGTACATATCCTGTAGTAAGGCTAAGATTGAACAGTAGTTTTATGTTTGGGTTTAGCTCTTCTTGGAGTTCATGTAGGGCAGCCGGACACCACCTGGTCCCATTGATGCTGTTTTTTTTGCTTTGGAGAGGGCGGCTCTTACCTGAGCATCTGAGATGTCAGAGGGCAGCACTCTGTTGGGATAGATATTTGCCCTTTTGGTGGGGAGAGGGGGGAGAAGTTTGCACTGAACCTGTCAGCTAGGATGTTGGCAATGTCTGTGGGCTCGGTGTATTTTTTGTCATTTTGGACTAATTCTGAGCATATCTGGGAATTACAACCCAGGTTCCTAACATAACTAAAGAAAGCCTTGTGATTATCCTTAGTGTCCTGTGCAATTTTTCTCTCGAAGCTGGCCTTAGACGATTTTATGAGTGCCCGTAGTTTTTTGCTAATACTGATCAGAGATGCCTTCCCTTTTTGGGATTTTGCTCTATCATGTAGTAGCTTCCTCCTTCTGTTGTATAGTTTGTTTATGGCTGGGGTCCACCAGACAGGACGTCTGCCTTTGGAGGATTGGGTCTTGGTTTTATTTGGGATTGCATGATCCATGCATTCCTGAAGGTGTTCATAGAATGCGTTTATAAAGGATTCTGCGGTCTGGGCGTATTTTCCACAGGCCCGGGGGCTTTGAAGGATTTCGCCTCTGTTTTGAGGCGTGTGAAATTTGCTTTAGAGAAGTTTTTCACTGTGGTTTTCTGGGCAGGGGGTGGGGTCGGGATGTGAATATCCAGTGAGATTAGTTTATGGTCTGATCTTACCAGTGAGGGATACACTTCTGGTCTGGAGCATAGTGTCCCCATGTTGGTGATGATCAGGTCCAGTATGTTTTCCCCTCTTGTGGCAGTGGTAACAAGTTGTTCCATAGCATTTGAGTTTATAAATTCTAGGAACCTTTGGGCTAGGGTGTTGGAGCTAGAGTAATGCTCCCAGTCTATGTTTGGGTAGTTGAAGTCACCCAATATAATGGTGTTTGGAGAGACCTTCATATTTTCCAGTATTCTCAGGAAGGCCAAGTGGGATTCCTGTGTTTGGGAGGGTGGTCTGTAGCAGGCTATAAACTGGAAGGCAGTTTTACCCACAGTTAGTTGCACATGGATAGTCTCTGATGCTTCGTGCTGTGCCACCAACCTGGAGGTGTGGGTATCTTTGAATATTGATACCCCTCCTTTTGTGGTTCGGTCCAAGTTTTGGGGCGAAAAGCATGGTATGAGGTATAACCTGGTAGTGCTGGGGTGCTCTCGAGCCTTGAACCAGGTTTCTGTTACTGCACAGATATCGATGTTCTCCATGCTAAGGAGAGTTTCGAGTGTGTGCATCTTGAGGTTTAGACTTCTGGCGTTGAGTAGCATTACTCTTAGTTTCTTATCCCTTGTGATACCTATGGAGGTGGGTTTGTCTTTTGAGCCTTGCCTAAAGGCACTATGGGGGTAGCAAGAGCCTTTGCCAATATCCAAAGCCCAGGGTGACAGGTGCAAGCTGTCCCTAGCGAAGCATCGTGGCTTGTTGAGCATGTCATCCCAGGCTGACAGGCATTGGATCCCCTTTGAATGACACCAACACTTAAGCCAATTGTTGAAATTGATCATCTTGTCTTCATATTGTGGCATCATTCTTGGTGAGGGTAAGATGCTACTCAAGGTCAGGGTCATACCGGCCTGGGCTACATGCTCAGAGAGCTCCTCTATGTCTCTTTTCATGTAGTCCAGGGAGGTACGTCTCAGGTCATTCACACCAGCATGGACAATGACTGAGTCATATTTGTACTTGCATAGCCCACAAGTACTGTTGCTGCAGATACATGCAAACCAGATGTAATTGGTGGTGCATGCAATAAGTACAGTGAGATATAGTGTATAATAGTAGGTAGGTAGGGGTTCTAGTTTCACATCAGCCACCTTGTTTGTGTGTATGTCGATACTTCCCTTACAGCAGTACAGATATGCCCATCTGGCCTATGTCTGTGCAATGGTCAATCATATTATGGCCCTGTGACTAACATCCTCCTCAACATTGGCCTCCTTCATGAGGCCTGGTAATGTCATCCACCTTAACAGCACTGACTGACAGTCTCAAAGCAGATAAGCTTAGTGGCTCATTCAATAAGTACATAGTACTCTAGTGTATGCTAATGGATAGGTAGGGGTTCTAATCTCAATAAAGGCAACTGTGTGTGTGTGAGTGTATAAATATATTCCCATGGAGCAGTACATATATGGTCATGTGGGTGTGCAACTTTCATGCATTTTACTGCCCTGACAGTGATTGCAGGCCCTAAATAGCCCACATCTACCTAGGCATAAATGCTATCTGCCACCACTTACATTTGTATGTACAGAACACCCAGGTGACACGTATCAAGGGTAGCAGAACTTGTCACAGCGTATGCATGCATGATCATGCTGACTGCCCCCATTGTCCCTGATGCTCTGTTCTACAGATATGCACCTAGGTAACCATGCATGTATACAGCCGTACCTTGCTGATGTCATATGTCTGCTGTGCTGCCATGCCATCCTGTGCCACTGTATTGCCACCAAGTCTCCATAGCTTAGCAACTCAGAACCCTGGAACAGAAACATACACAGTTCTGTGAGACACCTGACATTCTGCAACACTACCACCAATCTAACATCATGCAACAAAGGTACACAAAGTTTGATGTGTACTCATGACACATGTCAGTATACAGCAGCTGTCATGGTATAACACTATTGCAGTTCAAAACTACATGTAATATATTATAGTCACACTGTGCATCAGACACATATTTGCATATCCCTGCATCGATGGTATGGATGGCAGGGATGTGGCATAGGTATCATCACATGTATGGGGTGTGGTGTGGGAGTGCCAGAGGCCTAGGCTGTGCCAAACAGTTGACAGCATGTGTGTGAGCCAGGAAGGCTGCTGGCTAGCTGGGACATAGAGAGGTGCCGTGTGTGTCTGTTGGTGACCTGCATGTGACAATGATGTTTGAGTGTGTGTTAATCTCAGTACTAGCCCTACACGTGTGTATGTTGGACAGCTGTGGACCGTTCATGGCAGAATGGACAGTTCACCATCTCTGGCCATGAACACAGGAACTGGCTCTGCCAGGTGTGGCACTGGCACCACCATGCCAAGGGTCAGATGCGGTGCTACTGGCGTGTCATGGTGTGGACAGTACACTCCATTCTGTAGTGCTGGAGGTACTGCCACCACAGGAGTGTGAGTGTGCATAGCCACATGGACTCTCAGCAGATGGTGTTGCTGACCTACATCCATTTGTGATGCCCGACTCCAACCAGATGTTCCAACACAGACAATGTGCAGTTAAGGCCTGACAATGTCTCACCCCATGATCTGTCCACTACATCAGTGAAAGGATCCATGGCATCAACAATGTGGTGGCGGGAGTCACAGATGTCAGACTGTGCTGCATCCATAATCCTGAGCATCTGTCTGTTGTTGCATTCGGAACGCCCCTCCATGATGGACCAAAACATGCATCAAGTGACCCGTGATGTGACACCTGTGACAGGTGGTGGATGGGCAGCAGTTCTCCCTAGAGTACCCCTGTTAATCTGCCTGTGTAAGACCACACCATCTCTCTGGCTATGGCCAGTGTCTACACTCACTGATGCCATAGATGCTACACTCTCCTGTTTGATGTCGCCACACTCTGGCTGTCCGATATCTGTGGCCTCATGGGGGATAGATATGTGTGGGCATACTGACTGTGTGTGGGGACAATGGGGGAGGAAGTGGTATGTCAACCCTTGGGACAGATTCAACCTCAAGCAACCCCACCTGTGCCTCAGTATGGCCTCCATCTTCATCAGAGTCTGATGAGACGGTGAAATCAGGTTGTGAGGGGTGACGGACTCCAAACCCATGTTCACTTGTGAGGAGGAAGACAAAATAAGTACATTATTACTTGCACTGTTATGTATGTTAATCCACACACACACACATGCACATACAGCTGAGGAGCCACAACTGCATTACACATACCACATCTTATTTCTGATCAAATGCACAACACACAGACTACAACATACACAGACAAGTCCTTATAACACGCACTGCAGCTACGTCCAGTTAATGTTGAGAGTATTATACACCTGTGAGATAAGCAATATGTCAGTGTATCTGATAGACCTACACCTAAAACACAGTGCACCCGTCTTGAGCATACTATGCCAGTTATAGTACCACTGCCTCAGGTATGTACCATCTCCATATTGTGTGTGAACAGGCATCTGTGAGTGATTGCCTCCTATATAGCAGACTGCATAGACCTTCTCAACAATAAGTGCAAATGTGTTACTGCTCCTGCAAATACACAACTGAGATTACCCATTCAATGCACTTCAGTAAACCCCTCCGAAAAGGAACATACAAGTATTGTGCACTGGCTAAGCATAACAGTTGTGCCTAGGTCAAAATGGCAGCCTTTAACATTCTTAGGGTATATATGACCCGTAAGAGAACAGTATCACACTTATTAGGTAGAGGACCTTGGACTCTGGCCATACCTGATGTACCTATGGAAATATAAGGAAGAGGTATTGTTAACAATGTGGCATTGTTACAGGGCAATATGTGCGTATATCAACATGTACAATAGCTAATGTGATACTGCCTACATTGCTGACATTCTGAGTATGTGTACACAACTGTGAGTTAAAACCAACCCCCCCCCCACAAAACAGATAGACCTAACACCCGTGTACTGATATGCAGAGGCTGCCACAAAGACTGATACAGTATTACAGTGATGAACAACACAGGAAGCCTACCTGGTCACTCCTTAGATGTGGATGCTGTGGCACCCATCTCCATTATGTATGGGGTGATGGATGTTTGGGAGCTGGTGGATGAACCCAAGTTTGCCAGAATTTCCTCGGTGGCCAAGAGTGGTCATTCTGCTGAAGGCCCTCCATTGGTTGCAGCACGGTCCCTGGCCACAGTAGCACCTTTTGCCATGCAGCATTGACCATGTCTGTTGCCCGGTGTCAGACCTGCTCGTAGGTTCTGTCCTGTAGATCTATTTGGTTGACTGCTGTGAAAAGGTCAGCCCACAGTGCTGCACATTGTTCATGATGCTGGTGACTCCTGGACAGCAGAATGCTATGATACAGTCTGATGCTGTCCAGGATAACATTGTTTTCAGCATCTGAAAATGGTGGGTGCCTCCTTCGATACATCCATTCTGAAAGAGATCAAGAGGGGAACAAATCACAGGACCAGATACATGGATATCCACTATGTACAGACTCTGCACAACCAAAATGGACTGCACTATCCACTGCTACCTCCCTCGTCATACCCCGCAGTCTATCAACACACTATGTATGTAGCTATCACCAACATAGCATCAATACTGGTTATGTCCCTGTGTGCCATGACAGAGTCTGCTGTATGTCTCCACATCCATCAATACCATTTACTGTGGTGTGTCCCCACTGCTATGTCATACAGCCACTGTCAGACAAATAGGTGTGTGTTATTACAAGTATATGGGGACAGTCCAGCAACACCAGTGTGCCACAATGACAGACAGCAATGCAAACCCGCTGTAGTATATCTTCCCTGTAGGCGTCATACCTCTCCAGTACACAGATGTTTGAGGAATTTGTATGTGTGTCTGATATATGTGGTCCTGTTAGCACAAACATGTGAATGTCTGGCAAAAGGTTGGCCAATAATTAATGGTTGTTGTCAGAATATAGAGAATCTGGCTGTTGCACGCCAGAGCCCTCAGGATAAAATGTATGCTACAGTAATATCTGTTACTCTATTCATACTCTTACTTTGTATGACCAATGTGTACACTCTATTGCTGAGGGTGGGCCTGTGTCCCCCCACTAATAATGGCTATGACCTGAATTCCTGCTGTAGGGGGCTGCCAGGTATGTTAGTTATAGCTCTTAAGTGATGAGATACAGATGTCGACAAAACAGTGACCTAGCCAGAGTACATCAGGGACAGTCAGGGACACCTTTACAATGTCTGAACTATTCCTGTGTCACATTCACAGACTGAGAGGAGTTGAATGACAGTACATCATGTGATATGACAGCTGTGTCCACCCTTACTTACTGTCAATGTGCCTAACTCACAATCCATTAGCTTTCGTACAGGAGCCAACCATTGCAGAAGGGAGTGAAAGGGCCACAGCTGTCATTTCATTCACAGCAGGCACAGTTAAGAGGCATGCCTGTAGCTGTTGGACAGCAGAGTATCACCAACATGTCATGCCCAGAAATGTACTACAGGCCTACTGTTGTACTCCCTAGTCCTCATACCTGCATCCTCCCATCTGCATCTCATTATATGGGGACTTGTATGATATACATGGTAGAGGGACATAATAGTTTTGTGAACAAATCCTCAAGAAAAAAGCTTGCTAAATCACAGTCTGTCTTGATAAAGCAACTTACAGACCTGTTTCCCATAGGCAGTTGCTTATCTTTTGTAGGTCATGCTCATTAACAGGTAATTGCCTGTGCACCAGTCCATGGCTCAGACTTGTTGATTGCATCCAAAACCACGGGTTGCACTTTCATTAGCCAATGACATGGCACCACAGTGCAATATTTAAGGCCTTCATGTAGCCCTTGGCCACTTTCTTAGTCTTTGAGATGGACATTAGTGAGGTGTGGAAACTACAGTATAGCAGAGGGTAGGTACAAATACTGTCCACTGTTGAGATCTATGAGGTATGTCCACAGTTTTGTATGCTATATTTGGCCTTTGTCAAATGACATTGTGATTATCTGGCAGTTCAGTGTTAAACACTGTGGGTTGAGGTCAGTAAGGGGGAAGAGACATGGGAGTGCCACACGTCATACCCGTCAGAATATGTATGCTGCTGCAATAACTGCTAGTCTGTCAGCTCACTATGTTTGTAGGGACAAACTGTGAAACATGTCCCTGTCACTTGACCTTTGCCCCCCCACCCCTTTATGTACGGGTGCTGTCTGGAGCCCTTGTTCTAGGGGGTTGTGAGTTATGGTAGGTCTGTAGCAGATAGCTTAACATACAGCTGCATATGTTGCAGGCTGCAGCTCCTGTTGCAGCCTAGGACACATAGGGGGGAGTGCAAACACTTTGGAGGACAGCAAGCTGTATGTGTCACTGAGGGACCAGTGTCAGCTCTGTTGTTACAGCAGAGCCAGGGTGAGGGTACCCATAACAGTCCAATTGAGGCATGTGCTTAAGGTACATCTGTTATGTAACAGTGCTAATCAGACAGTAATAGCCAAATTATGTGCAGTAAATCCCTACCTACAGGCTTTTGACTTGCAAACATGGGTAGCAGTTAATTCAGTAGCAGCAATCTACTTTGGTTAAAATTGCATGACTCAGTCATTATTTGCTATATTTACAAGAAAGTAATTGAAGTGCAACACACTGGATTCAAACCCGGGACTGTGGGTGGCAAAATGTACAGCATGGAAGGCATTTAAAAGACTGAGCTATTGACTCAGTGCTGCAATTGATGTATTTGCAAGATATATGTGCATGCATACAGTCTGTGACACCGGATTTGCATTAGCATGTGTTTTGTGAAGGGTATGACATGTGACACTACAGTGTCTGTCTTGATTTTCTAACTTCAGTCTTTAATGACTTGCCAGTATTTTATCAGACAGATATGTTTGTGTGAAACCATGTCACATGTAGGAGACAAAACTGTGGACATTGTACAACAGTCTGTACAGTTGACAGATAAACCTGCTATCCCAGGCCTCATGTACATCCATTATTATTTATTTGGCTGTGTACTGGTGTAGTGTCTGCATCACAGTTACAAGTACACTCCCATTTTCCCATTATATGTACTTGCAGTGTGTCAGGGGCAATCAGTATATGTTGCTGGAAACAGGTGTTCTAATTCAGAGCTGAGTGGCCAAGTGGGCTAATGCACTATGCTGTAATAGAGAAGGGCCTGGATCTGAGATGTGGCAGGAGAGATTCATTTGCAGATGTAAGAAACCCATAAGATGAGTAAGGCACTTTTAAGCAGTGTGTTAAATGGGTTTGCGAGAGTTTGTACTGTGCACCACATCATGATGTTCTGCTTAAACTCATCCTAATTTTAAGAAAAGAAAAAAGGGGTGATAGGAAAGTGGTGAAATGGGGGGAAGCAGGGAGAAAACCATACTGAAAGACAAGTAGAGTTGTTCAGGAAGGGTGTAGGAAAGGACCGTAGCTTTCCATTTCTTGTACATCAACAGCTGAGCAGGTTTTACAAAGTTTGGAATTTGGAGCCTCACACTGCAGAGAGAGGGCTGAGGCAACATAAATCTGTTGATTAAGTAATGTAATAATTAGTTGTGTCCAGTGGACATGTGAAATGGAGAGCTATGTATGGGGCAATATATTTTTTTTTTGTGAGGCAGGTGCCCTTTTTTAAGGAGAGTGGAATGTTGGGAAAGGGATATAGGTATGTGTGGGGAGGTAAGTTGGGTAGGAGAGCGGAGGTAAGTTTGGTAGGAGAGGTTGCATTTGCAGACAGACAAGACAGCATATAAGGGCAGTGTGTGACACATGAAGGGGTAAACAACTTGGATGGGGTAGGTGTTGTGGAATCAGAGGTGCATGTGCCTCTAGGCAAAAGCAGAATGACTGAGATCCTTACCCATAGGCAATCAACACTGCTCCTTCACTGCCCCGAAGGTGGCTGTGCTGGAGGCTGGGTGCTGGGACCCTCAGACCCCACCAGGTTGTCGAGTCTGCTCTCATTCTGGTGCAGGCATTGTTCACAGCTCCTATGGACAATCCTGTGCACCATGGCTGGAGGTTGATCCTGGGTAACAACCCCCCTCCGCCCCCACTCACGGGGGGATGGGGCCAGTCCCCTGAGGTGGTTCTACCTGAAGGTGGTGCAGGGCCACTGGAGGGGGCACCACTGGCTTGGGTACCAGATGAGCTGGTACACGGTGCATCGGCCAGCTGAGGTAGGGTAGGCGGATCACCAGGAACCAGCCTACCCAAATGTGCTGTGGGTATGGAGGTAAAGCAATAAACATAGGTGAGTTATGAACAAAACTATTGTTAGTAATAACAGCATGCCAGATCATTGTACATAACCTATATGCAGTTAAATACATATGATGTGAAACACAACAATAAATAACAGAACAGTCAGTATATTAACACCATGCCAGTAACAGTTATGGCATGAGTACCAAAACACCAAACCACTACACACACCATGGCAAGCAGGACAATGGACTCACAAATGATCTCCACAAAAGTTGAAAAACCAAAAGATATAACGGTTTATTGAAACTTCACAGAACAATCTTCCACTGTTAAGCGCTTTCACCTGGTCCAAATACCAGGCTTCATCAGAACAGTGAGCATCATATTCAAACAGCTTTAAATAGCAGTAACAGGTCATATGACTACACCACTACCGCCAATAAAATTATTACATTGTTAAAACAAACAGCAATTCATTGAGCCCTGGGCAGGTGTGGTCTATATGGGACTATGTATGACCTGTATGAGTTTTTACATAGGGAAAACGGAGAGGCAATTGAAAAGGAGGGTGTACGAACATATGTACGATGTAAACAAGGGAAAGGATACCAATGCTTTTTGTAAACATGCCCAGGTGTGTAAGGATATGAATATCAAGTTTTTGGTTCTGGAACAAGTTATGGTTGATCCCCGGGGTGGTAGTTGGGAATCAAGACTTGAGTACAAGGAGTTGCTTTGGCAGTGAGAGCTCCAGGGCTCAATGATAATATTAGTATTAGCAGCGTATTAAAATTAAGGGCTGCTAGATTATAGATTGATCCGGGATTGAGTGGAAGGACACTGTGAAAATGATTTGGTTTATATAGATATATATTTTTTAGCTGTTGACACTATTCAGCATGGGTAGTATATTATATTATAAATTGTTTAGGAACTGCTGTTTGTTTTAACAATGTAATAATTTTATTGGGGGTAGTGGTGTAGTCATATGACCTGTTACTGCTATTTAAAGCTGTTTGAATATGATGCTCACTGTTCTGATGAAGCCTGGTATTTGGACCAGGTGAAAGCGCTTAACAGTGGAAGATTGTTCTGTGAAGTTTCAATAAACCGTTATATCTTTTGGTTTTTCAACTTTTGTGGAGATCATTTGTGAGTCCATTGTCCTGCTTGCCATGGTGTGTGCAGTTATGGCATGAGGCCAACAGAATAGGTAATTTAACAAGATATGTTAATATGCAACCATAGTAATGCATAACATTAATAAAACACATGCACAAAATACAGTTTTTGGAACAACATATGTTAATAGTAAACCATAAACGATATATAACAATAATAAATATGTGAAGATAAGGGGTGGGAAGATAGAGAAATACAGTCTATTAATACCATCATAGGCTATATAGTTGACAACACTAATGCTATCTATTCTACATGTCTCTCCTTTCTTTATGTGTAAATGTGACCTATAGCTGCTGTAACACATAAATACCTTTCAAACTATTTGCATGGGACACTATGGGCTAAGCAGTAACACCTGCAGGTATACAACTACAAAGAACACTTGCACAAGTGGACCTATATAACTACCAAGGAGTACTGTGAGCTAATGTACTAGTAATTTGATATTGACATATGAATCATGTCGATGATACATCTGTGACAGAGGGATTACACAACAGCAATTACATTCTGTGACAGCGTGACACTTGAGAGACATGCATGTGTACAGTACAGAGAGTACACACCTATCATGCCATGCTTGGTAGGCATGGGGGTCGTACCTAATATCACTGACTGCAGGGGACATATACATCACATGCAGTAATTGACTGCATCAGCCTTTACAAGACACTCCAGGAATACAGGAATACATGGAGTCACTTTAAAAGCTCAAAATACTGAAATGTCAAAATTCAGTATTTTGAGCCCATAAAGTGGAATCCTGAAAAGAACGAAAACTCAGAAACACGAAATTCAAAATCTCGCATATTGGAGATTTTGAATTACTGCTTTTGCTGTACACAAGCGCACACCTTCCTCCCCACGCACAAACACAAGCTTTATCCTACATAAAAGAATGAGGGCAAGCCCCTTGCACCCCCCCCCCATGTGGGGGCTGCACCCTCCACACCCCCCTTCTTAAATATTCTAACTCTGAGCTCACACTACATAGAAAAACACACAAAACACCACCACACAAGATACATTCTCCTCGCACACATACATCGCAGCAACAAAACACACTAACACACACCACAGCCCCTACCCAAAACCCTTAACACATAAACACTTACCTGAATCCATAACCACAGCGAAACACCAGAAGTGCTAATTCAAAATCTCCAGTATGCGAGGTTTTGAATTTCGCGCTTCTGAGTTTTTGTTGTTTTCAGGATTCTACTTTATGGGCATGAAATACTGAATTTCACTATTTCAGTATTTCAAGCTTCTAAAGTGAATCCATACAGCTATAACTTCATTACAAATTTTATTTATTTTGTCTTATTGTAGTTTGTTATCTTTGAACCTGTTGTCTGTATTGCGTGGATAAATAGCACATTCGTGACAATGATTTCAACAGTGTGTGACAGCTGAAAATTTTCAACAGTGTGTGATAGCTGAATAAACAGGTATTTACACATACTATGAGCTAGCTCACTCTTTTACCTGTGTCCCTGTGTAGAGAATGATATCTACTATTACTCATTTTTTATTTCTTTTATTATAGTTTGTTATTAATGAATCTGTTGCCTTTATTGTGTGAATAAATAGCACATTTGTGAGAATGATTTCAACAGTCTGTGACAACTGAGCAAACAAGTATTTACACATACTATGGGCTACCTCACCCATTTACCAGTAGTCCCTGTGGAGAGAATATCTGTGATCATAACATATGTAATTCAAGTAATAGTTATAAGTACATGGAACTGGATTCGAACCCTTGTCTGTGTCTAGCAAAATGTACTTCATACAGAGCATTTAACATACTGAGTGACTGAGTGACTGCTGAGATTTGACTGATTTTGTCCTACAGCTAACCTGGAAACAAAATATGACCTGCTACTAATACTACAGTGTTATAATACAGTGCAGTGACAGTAGTCCCAGTTGGACACAGCTACATGAAATGCAATCATGGCAGAGAAACTAGGTAACCCATACATTACTAAATAAACTGTAGGTGTGCACAATATATTGTTACTGGGTTGAAATATTAGCTGTAATTCCACAAGTATTGCGCAACAGTTCATTACAGATGCCTTCATGCATTTAATGGTATACTTTTGAGTTTTTATTGATCAACAATTAATGCAATGCAGGTGTTGCAATACAGCTGGAATTCCAGTTATTGTGATAGAAACTTTATTTAATTTATTTAATCAAGGTTACTGCTTTACTCTTTCCTGCTTATTGCAGTACATTTGGCAGTAGTCACTTATTCCAGTCCAGGTCTATGACCACATTCACTACAATACAATCAACACTGTGGGTCTATATTACCAAAGCAAAAAACCCTATGTGCAAATACCAAAACATCAACCCCTATACTGCGAACCGCAAAAATCCCGAATGCACTAAACCGCAAAAAAAAAATATCGAACTGTCATAGTCGGCCAACCCCACCACCCGCTATATACTACCTACCCAAACAAAATAAATAAACCACATACATACACTAACCAAACCCTACTTCTAACCTAAACTAAAGCACATACATACACTAACCAAACCCTACTTCTAACCTAAACTAAAGCACCAAAACCCTACCAACAACACTACACTAAACCCCAGAAATACAACTATCTATGCACTCTCCTTAACCCCTCCCTAACCCTAAGGTCCGTAACTACTGTACAATTCCCCTGCACACATACACCTAAACAAAATAAATAAAATACGTACATACATTTAAAAAAAACCTACCTCCAACACTATACTAAACCCCACATACACAACTAACTATGCACTATCCTTAACCCCTCCCTAACCCTAAGGTCCGTAACTACCGCACACTTCCCCTACACACATATACCCAAACAAAATAAATAAAACACATACATACATTTAAAAAACACCTACTTCTAACACTACACTAACTCTTACATACATTACCTATATATGCACTTACCTTAACCCAAATCCTAACACTAAATCCCTATCTATTGCACACTTACCTTACGGAGCTATACCGCAGACAGGCCAACCAAAACAAATCAACATTTCGAACTATGCGCTTTTGAACTTTCGCGGTTTACGTACTTTGCACAATACGGGTCGACGTCTTCGTATTCATCTAAAGGAATCTTCACTCTCATAATAGGAACCCAACACTGTTTATATACCTAATGGCAGTTAATGCTTTACTTTTTCTTTCTTATGTGACTACAGATTGGAAGATACAGCTGTACTCACCACACTCACAGTGCAACCTGGCCAGGTGCCCTGAGTGCACCTTGATGTTGTGAGCTCTTACCTCTGCAGCTGTTGGTAGAGAAGCACACCATTATGCATACCAGTTTAGCAGACATTCGAGGTTAAATATTGGTGAAACACAGGTAAACATACTTACAGACTTGTGGAACACTGCCCGCTCAGAATTCTTGGACCAATGTGTCCAAGACAGCCCCCTTCCTTCTTTTCAGGTTGATGTGGTGGTGATAACACTGCTCACCTGTGCGGGGGATATCAGTTGCACTGGTGAAGTCCCTTGCCAGCCGGTCCCCGGCCTCTGCTTTGTACTCTGAGCCCCAGTAACCACCCTGCATGAGTCGGTCTTCATGGTTTTTAACTAGGAGTCCAGCCATGACTCTGGACACCTCAATGCTCCACTGCTGCAGCCAAAAGCACGTGCCCTCTCCAACAACTGCCATAGTATCCTCATAGGTTGAACTCCAATGTATTCTGCAGTTTTCCCGCCTATTGCACTTAATATACCCTGTTTTCTTGCATCTTAACACCATTGGGCAATTTTTAAAAATGTGGTGCATTGCTTAGCACCACACAAACCAGCTGAGCTCAGCTCAGCAGTGCTTAAACTGCCAAAGATTGGTTTGTTTCTGCATGAGTTTATGTTACTCTATGTTGTAAGGTTGACATCTTATATTAGGGACACTAATGATTTTTTGGAAAAAATATCTGACATTGAATGGTTGGATGACATGTTTTTTATGAGTGTGGATGTGTGTAGTTTGTACACCAATATTAAACATAACATAGGTTTAGAAGCTGTTGAATATTTTATGGGGGATACACCTGTATCTAGTTATATCATAGAACTTTTGCATGTTTGTATGATTAATACTTTTTTGTGCTTAATAATTGTTAATACCATCAGATACAAGGAATGCCTATGGGGCATTATTCACCCCCATGACCTTTGTAATAAAATATTATTGTTTTATTGATGATTTAGCTTATGTTTGTAAAGGTGGGTTTGATGACACTGGTGAATTTTTGGATCAGTTACAAAATAATAGGTTTGGATTTCTGTTTGATGGTTTACAAGTAGGGAAACAGACTGTATTTTTAGATATTAATTTGTGTTTATGTTCTGAAAATGATTTACTGACTTCTGTACATAGAAAATTTGGGGTCTATATTATGAGATTGAATGTTTAGTTAGTCGAATAGCTAAACGTCGATCACTAAATGTCAAAGACCCAAAAACTGCGAATGGCAGTTTCTACACAGGGAAACAATGCTGCTGTCCTACCTAACAAAAAAAAAAAAAAAAAAAAAACAATAAATACAAATCAAGTGGGGGGCTTTACCCACCCACACCCCCTAACTAAATATACCAACTCAGAGATCGCTCCACATTGTAGAAAGGGCAAAATCCATGACTTGTTTCCCTATGTGGAAACTGCCATTCATGGTTTTGGGTCTTCGACATTTAGTGATCGATGTTTAGTTATTCGACTAACTAAACATTTGATCACGTAACATAGACCCGGAAATTTGTGGATGGGGGTCAGTTTTTGGATGAGCATAGTTGCCATCCTGCTCATGTTGGCTGAACTCCTGTATGGTGAATGTATTCAGTTAAGGAGACTTTGTAATAATGATAGGGATTTTTATACTGAGGTTAATAGGATGTGTTCTATTTTTTGCTCTAGGGATTATGATTATGAGTTGGTGAAATCTGCTGTCCATATGGCTACTGTGGGCCCTATTCTCAACATGAATGGTCTTAGTGAGGAGGACAGGCAGGGTTGTGTTTTGTCTACCAGGGGGATGGGTGGCAAAAGAATATATTCTGTTACCACTTATAGTGTCTTGAGCTCTGTTATAGTGAATTTAGTGAAATACTATTGGAATTTTCTGTTAAAGTTTAAAGATCTAGTTGGGGTACTTTATCCTAGCCCTGGGGTGTCTTATAGGAGAAGAAGAAATTTAAGAGATATCTTAGTTCATAATTATTTCTCTTTGCATATTGTGATTCCTTCTTTTTCTCTTAAAGCTATATGGACTTACCCTTGTGGTCATTGTTGTGTGCGTGGTTATATTGTTAGGACATTTTCTTACATTAATCGGATCCCCTTTCAGTCTTTACATGCATATAATTGTGATACTGAGGATGTTATTTATGCCCTGCAGTGTCCATGTGGTTTAACCTATATTGGTGAGAGTAAAAGAAAGTTTAAAATTAGATTACAGGAACATATTAGACATCTCAAAAAGGAGAAGATTGACAGCCCTATTGCACATTTTGCACAGTACCATAGTTCAGACCCTAATGCTCTGAAAGCAACAATTTGGGAAAGACTGTTATTTAATTTTTATTCAGAAAATGTGTATAAGAAAAAGTTATTGTATAAAACTATTTTTATTCTCAAGTTTGGTACTTTATTTGCCTCAGGTCTTAACACAGATTGTAATTGGAGGTTATTGATTTGAGTATGTGTGTATTTTTATTTGTTAATTGTTTTATTGGTTGGTGTATTTAAAGTGTGTTTGGAAATACATTATTTATCACTCATTGAAGGCTATGTTCTTAGCTGAGGTGCTAGAGATAATAAAGTTTTTTATTTTTTGAGTGTTTTCTGCTTTTATTTTTGGATATTTATTCTTGCTACTGTGGTTTTGTGGGGAGACACTGGAGATGAATCTTTGCCCTACTGCTCACAAATTACCTTTCCTTTGGTCTGTGCATATGAGGATTCCTTGAGTCCTGACCCTTCCCTTGAGGAATTGTCCTTTGGGGATACAGTAGTTTGCATGATGGAACATTTCAAGTGGGATTGCTTACAAGTCTCTGATATTCAGAAAAGCTATTATAAGCTGTTACTGATAGAATCTCCTAAACCTTCCGCTGATCCCTATGTGTTGGATGCCTTGTTGTATACTTTTGCAGCTGACTCTTTGGCACCTGATTCCCAAACTCCAGCCACTAGGAAGCCTGACCATTTTTAAAAAGTGCCTGAGGCTTTTAAGTACCTCTACAAGTGTCCTTCTTCAACTCCGGCTGTGGTCTCTCTCTGCTGACAAGCTGTCCAAGCTTTTGCTCTCTTCCAAACAAATTCTATCTGAGAAAGACAAAATGGCTATGGAGAAAAACTGTACGCTCTGGCTTTTAGATCCATTAACTATCAAATCCATATGACCAGGTATGTTTCGGCCCTTTTGTCACAACTTGGGGGAGTTTTGTCTGACCTTTCTGACTCTGAAGGCAAGACTGTTGCTCTTTCCTTATTAAATTCCACTTCTCATGTTACCAATTACGCCATCAAATGTAGTTATGATGCAGCTGATGCATCCTCCAGAGCTGCTGCTGCAGGTTTAGGTATGTGGAGGTACCCTTGGCTCCACCTCCAGGCTGCACCTGATGATATTAAGACCAAACTCTTAGAAGCTCATTTGGAAAGTCAGAATCTCTTTGGTATGGCCACCACTGACATATTTAACACTCTTCAAGACAAAGGTAAAGTGATGCAGGATCTTAAGCAAATTTTTGTTTCTCCCATACCAAAATTTCAGAGAAACTGCCCTGCTAAGTCTACCTTTATGTTTAGGCAGCCTCATCAGTCTTCCAAGGGAAATAGAGTTCCTAAACGTATGTTCTCTGATAAGCCCTCCCCCACTTCCAAAACTCAAAAGCCCATTTTTCAAGACAACTGTCTCTCCACCTGGCATACTTTTTCCTCCTTCTCCTGGCCAGATTCTGCATGGGTCTCAGGCTTTCCCTGTCTGGTAACAGATTACTTTAGACTCCTGGGTTCTGTCCATTATCTGTCACGGTTATTTTATAGTATGGAAATCCCTTCCACTTTTCTCTGGTCATCCTCAACCCCCTCCAGACCAGCTTTCTCATTTTTTTCAGATTCTGCAGGACCTACTGGATTAGAGCACCATTCAACCCATTCCAGACTTTCAAAGGGAAACAGGATTTTATTACAGAATGTTTCTGGTTCCCAGAAAAGAGGGATCTTGGAGACCAGTCCTAGACCCCTCCTTGCTAAATACTTTTTGAAAGTTTCCTTCCTTCTGGATCCTTTCACTGCACACACACTGTGCCAAGTGGAGGAGGGGCATTGACTACAACTCTGATCTGAGATGTATAACAATAAGTATCCTGTTTTTTTTTTTTTTTTGCTTATTTTTACTAGTTATTGCTTCTAGCAATTTATATATAGCACTTTTTATTGCCTGCTGCATACGTTTTACTGTATTTTATTGCTATTAACTAATCTGCACAGTTAAACTAAAATTGTCTGCCATACAGGGCCCGATAAATACGTTTTTTACTGTCACACTGTTTGTAAAGATTTTTAGCTAGTTTCACTGTGCGAAAAGTTTTAACAGGAAATTTTCTCTACTTGTTAAGTACCTGTTTCTTCTGATTTCCTGCCAAGGAGTGTATTATATAACTGATTTGTTTGCAGTTAAAAGCATTCTGTAGAGTCTCCTTTCTCCTTTACCTGTTTAAAAACTTTTATTTTGTGGCTCACTGCTGTTCTTCTGCTGTGATATACATTTCTATAATGTTTGCTGTCTAAAAGAGTTAAGGCTAGTAGCTGTAGTATTGTCCCAGTTCAGATTTGCTGTCTCTGGGCGTGTTTGTTTTTGCAGTGGTTGTTCTGAGCACATGACCAGGCCATCTTGAATTAGCAGTAGCCTTTATTTACCTTCGTGGCAGGATTGTTTTGATTGGCTGCTGGCTGGTGGGGGTTGGATGGTCTAGGGCTTGGAGTAAGCACTCATTGGTTCTTTTGAGCTTTTTTTTTTAAAAAGTTGTTTAAGGTTGTGTCTTCTGGTATTTAAGCCCTAACTTTGAGAGGATTTCTGTCTATGCACACTGAGCCAAGTGGAGGAGGGACCTGGACTACAACTCTGATCTAAGATATATAACAAAAAGTATCCTGTTTTTTTTTTCTTATTTTTATTAGATGTTGCTTCTAGCAATTTATATATATATATATACATATATATATATATATATATATATATATATATATATATATATATAGCACTTTTTATTGCCTACTGCATACTTGTTACTATATTTTATTGCTATTAACTAATCTGCACAGTTAAACTAAAATTGTCTGCCTTACAGGGCCTGATAAAAAGATTTTTACTGTCACGCTGTTTGTGAAGCTTTTTAGCTAGTTTCACTGTGTGAAAGGTATTAATGGGAAATTTTCTCTACTTGTTAAGCACCTGTTTGTTTCTTCTGATTTCCTGGAAAGGAGTGTATTGTATAACTGATTTCTTTGAAGTTAAAAGGATTCTGTTGAGTCTCTTTGCTCCTTTATCAGTTTAAAAACTTTAATTTTGTGGCTCGCTGCTGTTCTTCTGCTGTGATAAACATTTCTGTAGTGTTTACTGTCTAAAAGAGTGTAGGCTAGTAGCTATAGTATTGTCTCAGTTCAGATTTGCTGTCTCTGGGCCTGTTTGTTTTTGCAGTGGTTGTTCTGAGCACATGACCAGGCCATCTTGAATTAGCAGAAGCCTTTCTTTACTTTCGTGGCAGGATTGTGTTGATTGGCTGCTGGCTGGTGGGGGGGTGGATGGTCTAGGGCTTGGAGTAAGCAGTCCTTAGTTCTTTTGAGCTTTTTTTTTAAAAGTTGTTTAAGGTTGTATCATCTGGTATTTAAGCCCTAACTTTGAGATAATTTCTGTCTATACACACTGAGCCGAGTGGAGGAGGGGCATTGACTACAACTCTGATCTGAAATATATAGCAATAAGTATTCTGAGTTTTTTGCTTATTTTTACTAGTTATTGCTTCTAGCAATTTATATATAGAGCACCTTTTATTGCCTGCTGCATACTTTTTACTGTATTTTATTGCTGTTAATTAATCTGCACGGTTAAACTAAAATTGTCTGCCTTACAGGGCCTGATAAATAAGGTGTTTACTGTCACACTGTTTGTAAAGCTTTTTAGCTAGTTTCATTGTGTGAAAGGTATTAACGGGAAATTTTCTCTGCTTGTAAGCACCTGTTTGTTTGTTCTGATTTCCTGCCAAGGAGTGTATCATATAACTGATTTGTTTGCAGTTAAAAAGATTCTGTAGAGTCTCCTTGCTCCTTTATCAGTTTAAAAACATTCATTTTGTGGTTCACTGCTGTTCTTCTGCTGTGATAAACATTTCTGTAGTGTTTAGTGTCTAAAAGAATGTAGGCTAGTAGCTGCATCCCCACCCTCCCTCCCTGTTGGTGTCTTGCTGTTATACTTGGTGACTTTGCAGTTGCCTGCCCATACTGTAAGTTTGTTCTGGGACACTCCTCCCAGTCTAGTGTCATTAGTTCATTCTACCTAATACAGAGAGAACATTTGAGAAGGCCAACTCACTTAGTTTCCTAACCTTGAATTATCTTCTGCTTCTCCTCTCTCTCTTTCCTTTAAAAAAAACTGCTAGAATTTTCTTGTGTTCTGCTTAACTGTAACAAAAAATGAATGCTTGTTTCTTGCCTTTCCTGTAACTAATCTAGTCCAGATACAGATTTGCTATATCCAGGACTGTTTATAAGCTTCTGAGCCTGCAAGCCTGTCTGTGTTGGAAGGAAGCCTGCTAGCTTATCAATGGGAGTGGTAAGCACTAGGTAAACTATTTACCACATAAGGAGTGGTTTCTGGCCCAGAAATTGTAGTTACTGGCCGTTTGGGCAGTTTTTCCATCTCTCTCAACTTCCTGATTTAAAAGCCCACATTTGCACTTGTTCCCCCCCTTCCTGTAACTAGTCTAGCCCAGATACAGATTTGATGTATCCAAGACTGTTTGTAAGCTCCTGAGCCCTCCCCCCCAAGCCTTTCTGTGTTGAAGTGAAGCCTTCTAGCTTATCAGTGGGAGTGGTAAGCGCTAGGTAGTCTATCTACCACATAAGAAGTTGTTCTGGCCCAGATACTGTATTTATTGGCCTTTTGGGCAATATTTCCATATCTCTCAATGTTCTGATTTAAAAGCCCACATTTGCACTTGTTTCCCACCTTTCCTGTAAAGGTAAGCCTTCTAGCTTATCAGTGGGAGTGGTAAGCACTAGATAACCCATCTACCACATAAGGAGTGGTTTCTGGCCCAGAAACTGTAGTTGTTGGCTGTTTGGGCAATTTTTTCATCTCTCTCAACTTTCTGATTTAAAAGCTCGCATTTGCACTTGTTTCTTTCCTGTAACTAGTCTAGTTCAGATACAGATTCTTAGTTTTAGCACTTGAATTTGCTTATTTGTGCTCAGCACTTGTTCAGAATTTGTTGTAAGCAATAAATAAGCTACAAATTACTATAACACTCACCTTTCCTCATTACCTAGAGGAAAACAGTTTTTGTACATTATTTCCTCACTTGCTTAGAGAAAAACAGCTCTTGTACTCACTTTCCTCACTTGTCTAGAGGAAAATAGTTTTTTTATTCAGGCATGTCCAATGGTCAGCTCCCAGTGTTCTCTTCTATCTATCTGATGAATCTAGGCATCTTGGGCCAGTGTAGCAATTGCCTCATGTACACAGACAGACCTCTCCTAACACCACCCAACACTACAACCTGTGAGAGATGCACTTATCTAACCAAACTGGAGGTAAAGCTGTCTCTATCCAAGACTGGACTTGACAATCAAGAGGAGAAGGTAAACAGTTGCACCGCACCACACTCATCACATAGTCCCACTAAACCTACACCACCAAAATCCACACATAGAAACACAAAAACTTTTGCGGAGGCTCTTAATAATAATTTGCTCAAGCAACAGAGAACTCCAAAGCAGAAACACAAGCAACCCCCACCCCCCAACACAACCCAAATGACACATAGCCCACAGACTCAGTGTGCCACTCAACCACAGCACATAAGGCAAAGCAACATACCCAACACACTAGTCATAGGTGACTCTATAGTCAGGCACACTGATGTCCCACTCACCAGGCTAAACAAGGCGAAGGTTACTGTCAGCTGCCTGTCAGGTGTCAAGATCTGCCACATAACCCACGCACTCAGGTCACTCCACAACAAGTGCAAACATGACCCTGTCATTGTCTATGTTGGTGTGACCTGAGATGTACCTCCCTGGACTACATGAAAAGAGACATGGAAGAGTTCTCTTATCTTGCAGCCCAGGCAAGTATGACCCTAGCCCTGAGTAGCATCCTGCCATTGCCCAGAATTATACTGCAGTACAAGGGCAAAATGATTGACTTCAACAATTGGCTAAGCTTCTGGTGTCATTCTAAGGGGATCCAGTATCTGTCTGCCTGGGACGACATGGTCAAAAACCAAAATGCTTTGCCAGAGATGGCCTGCACCTGTCACCCCTGGGATTCTGGATACTAGCTAAGGCTCTTGCCACTCTTATAGTGCCTTTTTTAGGCAAGGTTCAAATGACAAATTCACCACCATAACAGGAACAGGCAAGCAAAAACTGAGGGTAATGCTACTCAATGCTGGAAGTCTAAATCACAAAATGCACTCTCTCGAGGCACTCCTTAAAATAGAGAACATTGATATCTGTGTAGTGACAGAGACCTTGTTCAAGGCTCCAGAGACCACCCCCACATTACCAGGCTATAACTCATACCACACTTTTCGGCCATCTAACCTGGACCGGAACACCAAAGGTGGAGGTGTGTCCAATATTCATTAAGGATATCCACACTTCCAGGCTAGTTGCTTAGCATAATGCATCCAAGGCTATCCAAGTGCAACTAACACTGGGCAAAACTGCAATCCAAATTGTAGCTTGCTACAGATCCCTCACCATGCCCCAGGATTCCCACTCCTCTTTTCTTGGTATACTGGAAAATATTAGGGTTCAACCAAACACCCTAATAATGGGTGATTTCAACTACCCCACCATTAACTGGGAAAACTACTCATGCACCAACTCCTTTGCTCAACACTTTCTGGAATTCACTTAGCCACAACCCCACCAGGGGCAACAGTATCCTAGACCTAGTCATTACCAACATGAGTGACTGGTGTTCCACACCTGAAGTTAACTCCTCGTCGGTCAAATCCGACCATAAGCTAATAGCCCTAGATATCCACAATCCGCCCCCACCCCCCATTAAGGAAACCACGGTAAAAAATTTCTCCAAAGCCAACTACATGCTTTTTAAGACAGAAGTGGCAAACTTCATGACACCCATGCAGATGGACAATACAGTTACGACTGCTGAATCCAACACAAATGCACTCTATGAGCACTTACACGAGTGCATGGATCATGCTATCCCAAACAGAACCAAGACGCTACCCTCCAAAAAAGGAAGCCAATCTGGTGGTCACCTGCCATAAACAAACTCTACAACAGAAGGAAGAAACTGTTGCAAAAGAGAGTAAAATCCCATGAGTGGAGGAGCTGCCTGGTCAGCCTCAGTAAGAAGCTGAGATCCCTTATAAGATCCTCCAAAGCTAGCTATGAAAACAAAATCGCCACTGATTCTAGGGACAACCACAAAGCATTCTATAGCCATGTCAAGAATCTCAATTGCAACACCCAGATCTGCTCTGTGTTACAGCACAACGGCACACAAATTACAGAACCAACTGATATTGCCAACATCCTGGCAGATATGTTCAGTGCTAACTTTACCCGCCCACCCCCTAAAGGGCCCATATCTATACAGGAAGAATGCAGACTCCCTGTAATCACAACTACCCAGGTAAAAGCTGCACTCTCTAAAGCCAAAAACACAGCATCCATGGGGCTGGACAACATCCCAGGCTGCATTTTACATGAACTTCAGAACAAACTGGCTCCCCACCTAAGCACCATATTCAATCATAACCTCACATCAGGCTTTGTACCCACTGAATGGCACACAGCCACAGTTATCCCACTCCACAAAGGGGAAGCCACCACTGATCCCAGGAACTATCACCCTGTTAGCCTGATGAGCCTGGTCTGTAAGGCCATGGAACATATCATCATGGAACTCATAAACAAAGATATTGGTAATCTCCAAACTCTGGACTTCACCCAGTTTGGGTTTGTGAAAGACAGATCATGCCTCCTGAACCTGATTGACTTCTTTGAGGCAGTCACTAAAGCCGTAGACGAGGGTAAGTAAGGTGGTTCACACAGCCTATCTTGACCTCACCAAGGCTTTTGACACCATCCACAATTCTGTAATTATAGCTAAACTCACTAAACTAGGTATAAATCCCTATGTCACAAGATGGGTTGTCAACTGGCTCACTGACAGAACCCACACTGTAAAAGTTGCAGACTCCAAATCTGACTTCAAACCAGTGACAAGTGGAGTACCACAGGGTTCAGTCCTGGGACCTCTCCTGTTTGGTATCTACTTCTCTGAAGTACAGGCTAACACAGAAGGCTTTTGGCTAACGAAGTTCGCAGATGACTGCAAACTAGGAGCCATAGTGGAGTCCCCAAATGATGTGGACATCCTACAGAAGGGCCTCACTGAGACAGATGCATGGTGTCAGAGCCATGGCCTCAAGCTCAATGCCAAAACGTGCATTGTCATCCCCTTTGGTAAAAACTCTGTTCCCATGAACTACCACATAGGCGGCAGTCTACTTAATGCCGAATGTGTGATTAGAGACCTTGGGACCCAGATGGACAGTAGTCTCTCCTTTGATAATCACATCACCACAGTAGTCAGGAAATCCTTTTACATGGCACACCTCATCACAAAAGAGGTCATTGTTCCTTTCTACTTGACACTCATTAGACCCATTATAGAGTGCAATGCCCCTTTTGGAATATACCTCACAAGACATCTGCAGCAGCTGGAAAGACCACAGAAGTACCTCAGAGAGAAGATTACTGCCTCAAACAGATGCCCTACATTGACCATCCCAAAAAACTCCAGCTTTACTCTGTAGTATATCGCTTACTCCGAGGTGATCCCTACCTAACGTATAAAGCTATCTCAAACCCAGAGCTGTGGGATATGCTACACCTAAAGAAATCCCAATCCCTCTGAGTTACATGCTCTAGGGTCCAAAACCTTGTCACCACAATAAATAGGACATGCTGGAGGGATAGATTCCTGTCCCAGAGACTTCCCATACTCTGGAACAAGCTACCCATCTATGTCAAGCAAAGTTCCTCATTAGCACTCTTCAAGAAAAATCTTGATGAGTGGATGGGAAAAGGGAAATACAGCCCAGGGATCACTTCTGTGACTCTGTTCGACAGGCACACAGGAAAATAACTTTGTTGGGTGGTGTAAGCTAGGGAACCTTGTTGGCTAGGCTTACTTAGGTCCTTGGGCCAATAGCCTAGTACCTACCTATGATCCTATGACTCTGTTTCCCATTATTACTTCCACAAGCTTATCTTTGTCTTAGACCTAAGGATGCCTATCTTCATATTCACATTTATCCTCTTTTCAGGAAGGTTTTACATTTCTCTACTTCTTCCTTTCATTTTCAGTTTTCTGTTTGCCTTTTGGCAATCTATGGCCAAAAAGGTATTCACCAAAAGTCTGGCCCCTGTCATAGCTTTTTGCAGGCTTTGGAAAATCCACATATTCCCATATCTGAATGACCTGCTTCTTCAGGCTCCTTCTCAGGCCAGGTTTTTACAGGATCTGCACTTTTTACCCTTCTCTTCCTGTGGAGTCTGGTATTCAATATCAATCACAAGAACTCAACTTTGACTCCTTCTTTAGTCTGTGTTTTTTTGGGTTGCAGAATCCAAACCATTCCAATGTTAGCTTTTTGTCCCCCTAAAGTTTTGTCTCTGACACCCTACTACCAGTCTCTGTTTCCCTTTTCTATCATTTTGGCAAGGGATTTTCCTCAGGGCTCTTGGGTTCATATCATCAACCATTCCCATGTTTCTCTTTGCCAGCCTTTATAAGAGAAAATTTCAGTAGTACCTAAAGATGGTTTGGCTCCAGCATTGCCATCATCTAGTGTTTCCAATTCTCTTATTTCCTTATCTCAAACTTGAGTTTCACTGTTGGATTCAGCCAATCACCCTCAATCTGGTACTGCCTTTTCAGACTCATACCCCTACTCAAGAGCCATTCACAGCCACTTCTGATTTATGAATGGATGCTTCTCAGGGAGGCATTTCTGGAAATAGTACATCAGTGGGGTATCCTTCAAGTGGGTCTTTTTGTCTCCCCTCTGAACAGACAACTTCAATAATCTTGTTGGTGACTCATTTTTATTCAATCACCAGTTCCCCCCCCTTTTTTTCAACTGGCTAAGGACAATCCCCACAAGTTAACTTGCAGGCCGTATCATCTCATACAAACTAGTATATTCTTCTGTTAACCTCACTTGTCAGCAATTTGACCTGTTGTTTTGAGGTCACTTAATCAGTTTATCCAGCTTCCTTCCTTTTTTCTTTCTCCACAATGTTTTTTTTTATTTTTTTATTTATTTATTTGAGAAAAGCTCCACATAGTGACAGTACATAATAATTACATTAACATAATAACAACATTAATAGAATGATGCTTTTTTTAGACACTGATAAAAAGGTTAACAAACAATCACACCAGATAATAATATAAATGTACAATATAGGAAAGTCTGATCATATGGTTCTTTTTGTGACTCAT
This sequence comes from Protopterus annectens, assembly GCF_019279795.1. Lineage (NCBI taxonomy): Eukaryota > Metazoa > Chordata > Ceratodontiformes > Protopteridae > Protopterus > Protopterus annectens. The sequence continues at coordinate 683,771,508 of NC_056739.1, read as the reverse complement.
GATTTGATTGGTATTTGGTAGCTTAGTGAACTTAACTATGCATATAATACACAATTTGGAGTAAAAAAATGGAGAATAATGTATTTTGTACCACTTTCTGTAAAATTTTATTAATGAGGGAAAAAGGTGGAAGATGAAGTAAGGAAGACAGGAATGAGAAAATGGAGTGAAAAGTGAATGATTTTGATAGTGAAGATGTGTTTGATAGGATGTGTTTGTTTAAGATAGTGTGAGAGTGGATAGGTAGGATAAGAAAAATAATAATAAAAGAAATGCATGTATGTGACTCTAACAAATTATAGAGACAGTTTTATGAAAGAGATAGATATATTAGTTTAGTTTATAGTTAGCCTGGGCTGCTACATGAGCAGAGCCATGAGTTTGATAAGTGTTGTTTGAGTAGTTTTTTAAACTGGATTAAGCTGGGGTGCTTCTAATAGACTAAGGTGGTAGATTCCAGGATTTAGCAACATGGCAGGAATATAGACAGTACCCTACAGTGTTTTTAGAGCACATTTAGAAGAACTGGAGTTTTCTCAGGTTGATACAGTAGTTTTTGGTCCATAGTTAACTCGTTATAAGTTAGTAGTTGTGGTAGTTCTAGCCAGGTAAGTTTTTTTAGAGTGAGACATTGGCGTGTTCTCTGTCAAGAGTCTGTAACAAATGTTGCAATTTTGTTGTAGCATGTTTCTAATTTGTCTAAGTTGTTTTTTTTTTAAGGTTAATAAAAATGGGTGAGGCGTAGAGTAGAGTAGACAGTAGATGGGTTCTGGTGATAGCTATTCTAGAAGTATCTGTTAGGAATTTTTTGTTTCGCTAAAGCGTTTCCAATTTTTGTGTATCCCATTTTTTGTGTATTTTTTTAATTGTCTGTGATATGTGTAAGTCAAATCTCAGTCTGTTATCAATTGTAACTCCTAGTAGTTTTGTGGAAGTGTTGGGGGTAATTTTTGTATTATTATTAGAAGAAGTGATATAAAAGGTGGGGGGTATAAGAGTCATGTAGGTTGAAAAAGTATCAGTCTAGTTTTTTCTGGGGTTAAGTATAAGTTGAGAGATAGATAGCTATGTTTCAATTTCAGTGAATGACTTTTGAGTTATGGAGCTGCTGTATGTTAGGTGCTGCACATATAAGGGTGGAATCGTCTGCACATTGTATTATGGAAGTATGTGAGGTGGCAGTATTAAGGTAATTGATAAAAATACTGAAAAGAAGATGACCAAGAATGGAACCTTGTGGGACTCCTAGTGTTACAGGGAGTATGGGGGAGAGGTCTTCTAGCCACTTCACTGTCAACTGCAGGCCTGTTAAATAACTATGGAACCAGGAGACAGTGGTGAAGCTGAGCTTGAGGTTTGAGAGAACTGTTAAGAATTTGTGGTGGGAAACCGTATCAAAGGCTTCAGACATACCAAGAAAGACAGATGAAAATATTTTTCCTTTTTTTCTAAATTGGTTTATGGTGTTGGTAAAGCTGAGGAGTGCTGTAGTGGTACTATGGTAGGGTCTCAAGCCATGTTGGGATTTGGTCAGTAGGTTATTGCTAGTGAGATAATGGAGGAGTTGAGAATGTATTTACCTTTCTAAGAGTTTAGATAGTGGGGACAGGATTGCGATGGGTCTATAGTTTGTAAGTTTAGTTGAAATTCCACCTTCATGTAGGCATAAAATGTATGAGATTTTCTAGATTAATGGGACTTATTGTTCAGCAATAGATCAATTAATCAGTATTGATACAGGGTATACAATGGCTTCAGCTGCAATTTTTAAGTATTCAGATGGTAAATTATCAGATGCTATTGTGGTAGGTTTAAGTTTTCTAAGTAGTCTTTCTATGGTTTTGGTGGGGATGGGTCAGAATGAGAAAGTTTCGCTGTTATTTCTGGTTATCTTGAGAGATGATGGTGGGTATTGGTTGTTTTTGGTTAGTGATAGAATATGTTCTATAAAATATTTGTTGAACTGTTCTGCAATGGACCCTGAGCTGTTTGTTATGTTGCAAGAGGGGGTTGTAGTTTGTCTTGGATGTAGGATATTTTTGATAGTGGTCCAGAATTTTTGTGGATTTCTTTGATATTTAAATTGTGTGTTGGTATAATAATGTTGTTTATCTAGTTTGATTTAGTGTTTGGCCTCATTCCTGATTTGTTGATATGATAAGCGATTAGGTTGAATTTTGTTGGTTTTCCACAAGGCCCACACTTTTTCTCTTAGCTTAAGGAGGATCCTTGTTTCTCTAGTCAGCTATAGGGCATAATTGCCTGTAAGACTGTTGTGAGAGGTGCCAATCTGTTGAATATGTTAGTATTTATAAGATCTTGGGAGCTAAAACATTTCTTGTTGTGGATTTGGTGATAAATGGTATGTTTAGTAGGGTTGGTGTGTTGCCTGAGGAGATAGGTAGGTATGTGGTTACTAAGGCTGTTGGGTAAAGAGTCTGTGATTTTATAGTGGGAGAGTTTGTTTGTCAGTGTCCAGTCTAGGACAGACTGCCTGTTAGTTATTTTTGTGTATTCTAGTAGGAGTTTGGATTATTTGTGTAAAGCCAAAAAGACTGATCCAATTGCTGGGGTTTTCTGAGTATAATTATATTCTTGTTGGGATTGATTTGTAATTTGGCTGCTAGCATCTCAGTATTGTTAAAAATAGTTATGTTTAGATCTACTGGGAATATTATGAGGGAATCCTTGAGTACTATGGCAACACCTCCACCTTTTCTCTCTTTTCTATCTGATCAAAGTATATTATAGCCAGGAGGAGAGACTTTACTGTCTGTGATGTATTGTTTTAACAAAGTATCTGTTACACTGGCTAAATCTGGAGAGTAAAGAGACAGGGTAGCATGAAGTTCATGAACGTTATTAACAATGTTTCCGAGATTTAAGTTTAGAAATATCTGGTCAAAACCTTTCCTAGGTATACTGAATAGATTTTGTATATTAATGTGATTTGAAAGAAGGTGGAAAGGACCTGGGTTAGGGTGGATATTGCTGCTTATGGTGATTTTTTTACTATATGTGTAAGAGTTTAATACACCTTGGATATGCTTTGTGGTACTTGAGTGAGAAGTTTTTTTAGTTTTTTTTAGGTGGGAGCATATTATTACTCATTTGGTACAAGCTATTGGTCTTGAATAAGGCAGGACATAGTTCTAAATGAGTTGCCTGCTTTTGATTGAAATAAATGAATGTAGCCTTGTAGTTGTCTAGGGTTGTAACTGTCTGAACATGGTAAGTTGTGAAATGGGCAGTTATTATAAGAATTACAAGTAGTATGGCATACAGGGTAGACATTTTGGTTTCACTAAGTTGTCTAGGATAAGGAGAAATGGTTTTGTATGTACTATACTTGTGCAAGGTATTTAAGAGAAGTTGAAAGTAAGAGTGGCTGGGATACAATGGGGGTGTTTGGTGGTGGGTGAGTAGGATAGAAGTAGATAAGTATTATTAAGTCACTTAGTTAAAGTCAGTTATGGTTTTATAGCAGGTGTGGTAACATAAAAAGGTATCAGTTAGATTGGAGGGGCAGGAATAGGAGTTGATATTAGTTAAGGGAAATAAATAGCTGATTGGATAATTATGTTTTGTGGGAGTGGTTTTGTGAGAAATAAATATAGGTGATGTGGGGGTAGGGTAGGGGAGTGGAGTGAACCCAATCAAAGTGAGGGTAAACAGAGCAGGCTGGACCTTGTTTGTAGCTTTGAGGCATCTCAGAGACAATCAACAAGTCTTATTGTGTAGTGTGCTAGGCTAATTAATGTCTATCTAAATTAGCGTTGGCAACATTAAAATGTGGGCAGTGGGGAGGTTTGTCAGCCAGGCCCTCTTATGGGCCATAAACACTATTAAATATGTCTGCTATTAGCTCTGAAAAATAAAAACTTTAAGTGTGTTAATGTAGTACTTGAAATGTATTCTTACTATCAAAGTTGAGAGGGCTGTGGGTGAAGTGACTGCAGCATTAGGAGAGTACTATCCCAATGTTAAGTTTTAAGTAATATAAGGTTAAGCAGACCCAGTATAATTAAGTGAGGGGATAAAGAGAAAAGTGGAGTGGGTGGGGGAAACAAAGTAGACACATCGATGTGTAGTGGATAATTTAAGGGTACTCACTAATCCAATTCTTATGTACCGTTACAGAAACATACTTTACAGTTTAATTATCAGCTCTGCAGCAGGAGATTCCCTGTGGTAGGTATTATTTGGAAGCTTGACTAGTTCCCAGGAGGTTATGAAGACAGCAAGCTGGCTTAGCACCTAAAATGAAGGGAGGGCAAGGAGAAAGATTAGTGTTCTTAGATAATGTCGCTGTGAAATTTGTAAGGAGGAGTATTGATTGTGCCATAAAAGTACATGTTTACATAGAAAACTATTAGTGAGAAGGTTCATCACACCTTGTATTTACATACACAGCTCAGGTATTACTTGAGTAAGACAAAGGCTATCCATAAATCTGAGCAGTGCTTTTATTTCTTTTCATACCAGGACATTGGCTTTTGTGATTTCTAAGCAAACCATCTCCTTTTGGATTTCAAAGTCCATTTATTTTTGTAATTCTTTTCATGGATAAAAGCTTACTGCTTTTGTTTCATCTCATTCTATGAAGTTAGTGGCCTCTTCTGGAGCTTTCTTCATGGGGTTTAGATACTAGATTCATGCTTGAAGCTGCCACTTTGTTCTGTGTTCATACTTTTACTAAACATTACAAACTGAATGTCCAGAGGTAGTGCAAGATTTGCCAGGGCTTTCCTTCTTGGGTTGATGGAGGACTGTTCTGTACCTTCCTCCTTCTGTCCTTTTCAGTAGATTTAGCAATCTCTGACATATTATGAATATTACAACAGTGATAAGCAAGGACATAGTACAGCCGTGTACAATCTTTCAAATAAAAGGAAATCTCCTGCTTTTCACAATTGCAGTATTCAGTCCCATTCTTCTGCTTCCTTTTCTCTAGTTATTTTGTTTGGATCACTTGGATGGCTGACAGGTCTTTAACTTTCTCTTTTGTTTCTTTTTCCCCTCTGGATCTGCATGCTCTCCTTGGGCTGTTGTACTTCTTCTGAGATTTTAGACAACTGTACATTCAGATGCAGCTGCAGGTTTACTTATGGGTGGGGACTTCCAAGTTTTATGGTTTTCAGTGGAATGGCCTCCATTGTGGTTAGAGAGAAAAAAATAGGACTTAATCTTTTTGTAGCTATTACTGATTTGGGTGACTGCCTCAGTTTGGAGGGAGCATCCTGCAAATAATGGGGTCATTTTCCATTCTGTTAATCAGCCAGTAGTTTAAGCACTAGTGAAAAAGTATTTTCATTTTAAATGGGTTCATTCAGTTTTGAGACTGTCGGTGCTATTAAGTTTGCAAATCTAACTTTGACATTTCCTGGGATGCATTTAGTTGTAGGTGGTATAGCTGGTAGACTGTCCCACTTTCAGAATTCCATGTTTCATCAGTTAGAGCCACAAGCACATTAGTTCATGATACCGTTGCCACCAGAGATTTGGTTACCTGGCAATGAATAGCTCATAACCTTTTGTTAAGGTCATGGGTTGAGTATCAAGAAATCATATCCCACATCCCTCGGTACTTTTAGGTCTTTTTATCTTAGACTACCTGCTCATGAAAGATAATCATCTATTTCAATTCTTGTTCATTTTTTTGGGTCAAGGTTGTTTGTTGGATGAAGTGGCTAGTACAATTCATATTCATCTAGCAGGGCTTGGTGGGTGGATTTGATCCCTTAATCTGCTAGACATCACTAGCCATTGGGTAATGTCAAGAGTGGAAAGAGGCTGGGATAACATCAAAGGGGGTAGTTTCAGATCCCAGAAAACCCATAGGCAGACATATTTTGGGAACCACAGTGCTAGGAGCTGGGCAACCTTATTCTCTTAGTTATTATGCTGCGAGTTACCCCAGTCGTTGACTTGGGGAGATTTAATTCTGACCAAAGAGCGTGTCACCATCAGGGTGAAGAAATCAAAAGAAAATCAGAGTAGATGTTGTCAGCAAGATTGTCTAAAAAATAAGTAGCCTATTTGTTATGCCCTGTACACTGGGCAACATTGTTACACAAACTAGCTCCAAACATTTCCCCTGTGCAGTTAGTTTTTCAGCTTAATTCAGGTCATGTAGTTAAACCTAGAGATGTCAGTTTGGTTCTTTGGTTCTTCATAAGGAATGTCATACCAAGGTATTCACTCATCAGTGTCTTGGTCATACTCTTTTAGAACAAGTAAAATATCCAACGTAGCAGAGGAAAGCCAGTCAGTAAATGTTTTGAAGAGGACAGACAGCTGGGTATATGATGCCTTTCTGTCCTACATCAGAAAATAATCATTCTGCTTTAATTTGTAGGTATAAAGGTCCTGCTGTTAATGTGTTGTTCTTTTATTCAGATAATGGCTGGGGGGGCTTCTGTTCATGTAGATGACTAAACTTTGCTTCAGTCCCAAGTTCACTGCTTTGCTTTTCCTGGCCTGTCTTGGATGCAAATATGGGATGTTTGGTTACATTTGCTTGCTCACTAGCTATCCCCAGTGAAGTACTTATTCACCTTGGAGGTAATGACTTGACACAAATATCCAAGCAGATGCTCTTAGCCAGAAAATTAGCAGACCTGTCTATTTTAAGGTGTCAGCACCCTGATATGTACATATTTTGGCTTGCTTAAATACCTAGATTTCTTTGGCATGGCACTATAAGCCCCACCATCATTGAGTTATGAAGATGTTTCATTAACCATCATGTTGCAAAGGCAGCCAAGGCTTTGGGCATCCACTTGCTTGAACACTCAGATTTGTTGAAGCTGGATATGGGTTTTTATGAAAGAGACAGTGTCCATATAAATCTAACTGGACTTTGTTTAAACTATAGTTTTCCCTAGAGATGTAATATAATCTCTGACAATATTAGTTAAGTTTTTTGGAAGTGATTAAGCACAAGTATTTATGTCTCACCTTTATTCAAATGTTTACATAAATTTTAGTTCTTCAATTTCATTTAAAAAGTAAAGCAATCTTAGCCCTGATAAATTCATCATCACCTTCTTCCTGCTATTCCCGTTAGGGGTCACCACAGCGGATCACCTGTTTCCATTTCTTCCTGTCCTCTGCATTTAGCTCTGTCACATCAACCACCTGCATGTCCTCTATCACCACATCCATAAACCTTATCTTAGGCCTTCCTCTTTTCCTGTTACCTGGTAGCGTCATCCTTAGAATCTTTTTCCCAATATACTCAGCATCCCTCATCAGCACATGTCCAAACCAATGTAATCTTGCCTCTCTGGCTTTGTCTCCAAACCTTCCAACCTGGGCTGACCCTCTAATATACTTATTTCTAATCCTGTCCACCCTCGTCACACCCAGTGCAAATCTTAACATCTTTAACTCTGCTCAAACTCCTGCCTTTTTGTCAATGCCACTGTCTCCAACCCATATAACATAGCTGGTCTCACTACCCTCTTGTAGACCTTCCCTTTCACTCTTACAGGTACTCATCTGTCACAAATCACTCCTGACACTCTTCTGCACCCACTCTATCCTGTCTGTACTCTCTTCTTCACCTCACTTCCACACTCACCGTTACTCTGAACAAATTATTGTTACTAAATATCATCAGCTTTGTACACAAAGTTTCATTGTTCGAGCAGTTGTTGTTTTGTTACATTGCTTTTACTTTACAAAATGGAGTTCAATGAGTAGAGAACAGCATGCAGATACATGCTGGTGGGACATTTGCATTGCAGCCTCAACCCGAGAATGAGTGGGCATGGTGTATGCCAGGAGTTAGCTGGGGCTAGCATGGCAAGGTTATGCAAGCCATCTCTCCATTTACAAGAATGTGGCAATGAATTTGGTGCTGATCATGGCTGAACAGTATCTTATGAAGCTAAGTGATTCTAACTGCTGGCTATCTCAAATCAAACTGGTTGTAATGGCTATAATGTATGGTTATTTACTGGAGACAAGGGGCCAAGAGCAGCTTGTTTGCAAGCACCATGTCACTTACTAAGCCATGGGGAGCAGAACTTTGATATCCTTAAGATCCCCCATGAGAAAATGTACCAGTCTAGTGGTCAGCTTGGTGGGACACTTTCCCTACCATTTCAGAATTATTCAGTCCCTTGAGGATGGTTGTGTTGCTCGCCCCCCTCCTTTGGTTTATAGGTCTCTTCTGCAGCCAGCTTGGGATAGTGAAAGTATTTATAGTTTGACCTGCCTATTTTAAGTGGCTTCTAGTAGGAGCAGAAAGATACAACCCCCTGGGTTGAATTGTTATAGCAATGATCTGAGCAGGCATGGTGTATGCTGCTTGTGCACCAAATGGGTGGGGCCAGAATGGACAAGGTTACACCAACTGGTTCCATTTGCAAGAATGTGGCAATGAATTTGGTGTCTCTCAAGGCTGAAAATAACATATGGAGCCATTAAGTGAATTCTAACTGCTGGTTATTTCAACTCACTAAACTGGTCAGAATGGCTATAATGTGTGATTATTGACTCTGGAATGGGGGACAAGATATGTCAGCTGTTACATTTTTGTACTGTAAAGCATGCACTTTTTTGTATGTTATAGGAACAGGAATGAGAAAATGGCATGAATGTGAAAAGCCAACTCTTTGTTTTATGCAAGAAAAAAAATCTGTGGTGAAACTGGGAAGTGGGTGAAATATTAAACAGCTGTCATAATGTACACTCAATGGTGACAGGGTGCATTATTATAAAAAAAAGACTTGGAGTAAAACTCATATATACCGTTAGTTTTTCTGCATTGTTAGCAAATTTAGTTCAGGCTTTGTTTACGAAACTTGATACAAATCATTGCAGTTCAGGTAAAAAAACAACTCAGAGCTTTACTACCTTGTCTTTCACTGCAGGAACAGCACACTGTTCACCATGTTCTCTATGTCTTGTGATAGACTGTGTGATAACTTTACTTTAATATAATATGTCTGACTTTGCAAATATTGCCATTATAACAAAACAGATTCAGGCCTGCATTGCAGTTAAATATAAAAGCAAATGTGGAGTTGCATCAGTTAGTGCCATGGATATCTCCACAAAAGTACAGGAAAAGACATCTGGAAATAAAAAATAAAAGCTTTTTGTAATAGTCTGCAGACAACCTACATGCTTACAATTCATTTTACAGAAGGCAGAACCATAACAGTCAAAAAAAGGGATGCAGCTACACATGCTAGATTATAAACTGTTCTTAGAAAGATATCAGAAATAAACGACACAGCCCCACTGCCATGAAATGATACATAAGATGAAAAGATCAAAGTGTTTCTCTAATACTGTGTTTCCAAATAAATGATTTGTCACTAAATTAGTTATTTTGAAGTATATACCACTTGAAAGATATATATGTATATGGGTTCCATTCAGAAGCTCGAGATACCGTAAACTCGAATTTCAGTATTTCGAGCACAAGAAGCTGAATCCACATAATAGCAAAAGTTTAGAAGCACAAAATTGTTTTGAATTTCACGCTTCTAAAGTTCCGCTATGGTCATGTATTCAGGTAAGTGTGTGTGTGTGTGTGTGTGTGTGTGTGTGTGTGTGTGTGTGTGTGTGTGTGTGTGTGTGTGTGTGTGTGTGTGTGTTAAGGGGTTTGGATAAGGGCTGTGGTGTGTGTCAGTGTATTTTGTTGCTGTGATGTGTGTGTGCAAAGAGAAAGTAGCTTGTGTGGTGGTGTTTTGTGTGTGTTTGTATGTAGTGTGACCTCGGAGTGAAAATATTTAAGTAGGGGGGTGTGGGTGGCACAGCCCCCCACATGGGGGGTGCAGGGGTGCTTGCCCCCCTGCTTTCATGTAGTAGACTGATTGTGTGTGTTTGTGTGGTGGATGGTGTGTGTGTGTAGTAAAACCGCTAAATTCAAAACTTCCGGTATTTGAGGTTTTGAATTTCGCGGTTTTTAGTTTTCGTTGTTTTGTGAATTCCACTTTTTGGGCTCGAGATACTGAAAGTCGAGATTTCAGTATTTCGAGCTTCTGAAGTGAATCCATGTATATATATATATATATATATATATATATATATATATATATATTATAAAATATAAAATAGGGATATCTTACGGATAAATACATGGAGAAGCCGAATGCAGCATTGTTTAACCATGAGATTGCTACTGATATAGGATTATTTTTGATTAAAGTGGCTGTTTAAGAACATGTTATGCAAATATAGTGTATAACAGATATATGTCAAAGTTTGCCATATGGGTGTGCATAGTTTAAATGATCTGAAAGCTAAATTTTGGAGACATACCTGCATATTGCCTTATTCATGTCTCAGTTCTGAAATAATTGACTGCAGTGAAAGGCACTGTTTGGAGGATTGTGACTTTTTTGAAGTAAAGTTCAAGACAGTAACAAAACATTTTAACAAATAGTTGCATTTAGAATCTCAAAACAGAAAGGGTCAAAGATAATATACCATAATATAGAATTCAACTTTAAAGGGTTTGAAGTTCAGCTGATATTGCAGATAAAGTTTCTAAGAAAACTTCAAGTTCTGATTTATGGTGTTTTCTATAGCCTCAAAAGAGCTCATGGGGCAGGTGTTGGGATACTTACAAGCTGTCGACTAGGTACCATTCAGCTGGAGTTTGTTTTAATGATTGTGAGTTTATTATGTATATGGCTATGGGTTGCAGAATGGAAAACTGTCTATTATTTACAGTTTACAAAGGTGTGCTTGTATAACTTCAGCATCAAGGTTTCTGCTTAGGAAATGGCCTGAATGTTTTAACCATATGGGGAGAAGCTCTGTGTAGTTTCACATTGTTCCTCTGTTATTCACTAGATGCAATGAACATTCATGACTAGAAAGTTTAAAGTATACAAAAATTCTTTGTTTTTGCAAAAGAAAGACTTTAGATTTAATAACAGTGTAAAAGTGCATTATACCGATGCAAAAAGTGTAGGTAGAACAAAAGTGAATTATTTAAATCAACAAAAATAACTTCAAGTGTGTAGTAATGATTGAAACACTGGCTACGTGTGATATGCATTTTCCTTCCTTCATTAAGTGTAAGTGTATGGGATTCAGAAGTAAGAGTGAGGGATACTGACCTCTTCTATAGCTCCTTGTATGGATGAATATTATTTTTAGATGAGAAACAAAGTTTTAGAAGTAGACATTGATAATTTCTTCAACACTTCAAACATTAGACTTACTGATCTTCATTGAAGTACAAAATTAATTCTAACCAGGATTATATGATTCTTGGAAGCATTGACTGGTGCTGTAATAAATGGCCCTACCATTGTTTCTTGTGAATGTAGTTCTCTAAATGTTGAGTGAGTAGTATTTTGAGCTAACTCTCCCCATGTTTCAAGATTCTTGGGTCTTACAATAATGAAAAGTTTAAAATAACTAATTGGTTTTCCTGGCCATTGGGAAAATAAACTTGGCATAGTACTGACTAATTTGAATAATTGTGTTAAAGGGATATACGCATTTGAACAACAGGGAACTTATGAAAATTATGCCTTAGCCTAAATTTCGGTTGTTAGATTTATGACAGTTACAACTATAATGTATGAATAAATAGTAGATTTGAACTTGTTATGAATAGCAGATAGCTAAATGATTGAAATAATGTAAATAAGGCTGACAATAGAAGATAGTGCTAGGCAGTGAGAAAGAATATCTACATTTAATCATTGGAAAATCAGTTAGACCTAAAACTAGTACAAAGATGAATTAAATATTACCCTCATTGAAATAAGAAACTTGAATTATTAACAAACAAAAAATATATGCATACTCAGAACTTGTAAACAATTTTTAACCAGTAAATAAGGAGAGGCAAAATGACATATGTAAAATCAATAGAAGGCAAATTCAAAATGTGAGCATAAAAGCTACTAGATATTATACAAAAAATAAATCTTTTTTTTTTAAATATTTGAACTACGAGATGAAGACTTTTAATTTTTTGTAGATCCACTTGCATATTGCCACACTAATGTGAATATCCCTTTGTCCATGGATAACATTTTTACTGAATATTTTGCTGGTGCCTTAAGTTGTAATCTTTTTACCTTACTCCTTTGAGTTCAGAATAAATGATTAACATGCTTTGAGTCCATCTAAAAATAAGGGTCTTGGTAACTGACTTATACATGTTTGATATAAGGATAAGGAATGCATTGACTGATCGTAAAGTCAAGTTGTTCACCACTTCACTTGCAAAAGGGTACTGCTGCTTTAGATGACAACCACACACTCTCCACCTGGCAGATTGGAACAGCAGGAAGTCGGCTTTAGGTACAAAATTATAGACCCATGTTTCTTACATCAGTGACAGGAAATGTTTAAGCACTGCACTGTGGATTTGTAAAAAGAAAAGTACCTGAAGCAGTTGGATATTAGCTAACATAGGTTTATGGCAGAAATATCTACCACATCAAACTTTGTTAACTTTTATGAGGTGGCCAGTATAGGGCTTTGATAATGACTTATCAATTATAGTGATATATCTTTACTTGGCACATGCTCCTGAATACTCTGCCAAATGAGAGTATGACAGACAATTTACTGGAACATAAATTTTATTTTATTTTACTAGAAGGATTAAAATTTGGTTGCAAGGGAGATTACAGTCAATATTTCCACTTGGGTAAATGTTCATATCTGACCTTGTTGAACTTTAATGTCTCTTAGATATTAGTCTTTGACTCTATCTTCTTTAATTATGTTTTCCCTTTCCCACATCATCTAAATGTTGTATCTTTAAATATATAGATAATTGTAGTCAAGACACACCTCTCCAAAAGACTTAGACAAAATAAGGAAATGTTCAGTGGTATTCGTCTTTCGGCTACTCCTGTTAGGGGTTGCAACAGAGGATCATCTGTTTCCATATCTTCCTCTCCTCTGCATCTTGCTCTGTCACACAAACCACCTGCATGTCCTCTCTCATCACATCCATAAACTTGATCTTAGGCCTTCTTCTTTTCCTCTTACCTGGCAACTCCATCATTAACATCCTTCACCCAATATACCAAGCATCACTCCTCAGCACATGTCCAAACTAATGCAATCTTGCCTCTAGCTTTGTCTCCAAACCATCCAGCCTGAGCTGACCCTCTAATATACTCATTCCTAATCCTGTTCATCTTCATCACACCCAATGCAAATCTTAACATCTTTAACTCTGCCACCTCCAGCTCTGACTCCTTTCTTTTCATCAGTGCACCATCTCCAACCCCTATAACATAGATGGTCTCACTACCATCTTGCAAACCTTCCCTTTTGCTTTTACTGGTGTCTGTCTGTCAGAAATCACTCCTGACACTCTTCTCCACCCACTCCACCCTGCCTGCACTCTCTTCTTCACCTCTCTTTCACACTCACCATTACTTTGAACTGTTGATCCCAAGTATTTAAACTCATCCACCTTCGCCATATCTACTCCCTGCATCCTCACCATTCCTCTGTCCTCCCTCTCATTCACACACATATATTCTTAGTCCTACTGACCTTCATTTCTCTCCTCTCTTGACCACATCTCCACCTTTCCAGGGTCTCCTCAACCTGTTCCCTACTCTCACTACAGAACACAATGTCATCCGCAAACATCATAGTCCATGTGTACTTCTGTCTGAACTCGTCTGTCAACCTATCACCATTGCAAATAATAAAGGGTTCAGAGCTGATCCTTGATGTAATACCACCTCCACCTTGAACACATCCATCATTCCTACTGCAGACCTCATCACTGTCACACTGCCCTTGTACATATCACATACCACTCTTACATACTTTTCTGTCACTCCCAACTTCCTCATACAATACCACAACTTCTCCCTAGGCACCCTGTCATATGCTTTCTCTAAGTCCACAAAGACATAGTGCAACTCCTGACTTTCTCCATACTTTTCCATCAACACCATCAGAGCAAACATCGCATCTGTAGTGCTCTTTCCTGGCATGAAACCGTGCTGTTGTTCACTAATCATCATGTCCCTTTTAACCTAACTTGCACTACTCTTTCCATAACTTCATGCTGTGGCTGATCAGTTTTATCCCTCTGGAGTTACTACAGATCTGCACATCACCCTTATTCTTAAAATGCATACCAGTTCACTTCTTCTCCACTCCTCAGGCATCCTTTGAATGCTTTTGAAGACTTTGAAGTCTTTCAATGTTGGTAGTATGACTGGTAAAGGGAGGGAGCTGGTTGATATGATGGTGAAAAGGAAGATTGATATACTGTGTGTGCAAGAGACCAGATGAAAGGGGAGTAAGGCCAGGTGTATCACAGGCAGGTTCAAATTGTTCTAGCATACTGTGGATGTGAGAAGAAATTGGGTAAGAGTTATCTTGAAAGAACAGAATGTCAAGAGTGTTTTGGAGGTGAAAAGAGTGTTAGACAGAGTGATGTTTATGAAGCTGGAAATTGATGGTGTGATGATGAATGTTGTTAGTGCATATGCCTTGCAAGTTGAGTATGTGATGGATGTGAAAGAAAATGTTTGGAGCTAGTTGGATGAAGTGGTGGAAAGTGCACCCAATGGTGAGAGTGTGGTGAATGGAGTGGATTTCAATGGGCATGTTGTTAAAGGGAACAGAGGGGATGAGGAGGTGATAGGTAGGTATGGTGTCAAAGAGAGGGATGCAGAAGGTAAGATGGTAGTGGATTTTGTGAAACAGATGGACATGTCTGTGGTGAATACATATTTTAAGAAGAGGGAGGTGTATAGGGTGATGTACAAGAGTGGAGGAAGATGCACACAGGTGGATTATATCATATGTAGACTGCAAAGTGTTGATAGGGGAAAGAGTAGTTAGGCATAGGACTGTGGTCTGTAGGATGACATTGGCAACCAAGAAGAAGAGGAGGAAAGTGAGGGCAGTGCCAAGGATGAAATAAATGTATAGTGGTAAGTTCGTAAAATGGGCAAGAAGTATTGGTTTGGAGTTTGATATCAACAAATGTAGTATAATAATGTTTGATTGTATAACAGCTGACAATGTAATTTGGTTAAGTCATGAGCTTCTTATGGAGATTAACAATGTAGAGGATTTTAGTGTACTCATAAATAAACTCTCATAAAAGGATAGCAATTTAGCTAGCAAGGCTAGAACTTCAAATAATGATTGGCTTATTATTTAGCTCTATTGCCTGTAGGGATCCAGTATACTTAAGTCAATTATTTAAGCCAATAATTCATGGAATACACCTCATTATGCCTTGTATAAACCCTGAGTGAGGTAAATATGTTGGAGCTAGTTCAGAAATACTTTACAAAAGGAATAGCCATCAGAGATGTTAAATGTTCATGTAGGCTGCAGGAATTTGATGTTGGTAATATCAATTACAGACTTAATAGAGATAAACTGTACCTGGGTTGGAAGACATTTAAGGATGAATTGTTGATTGTGATATTAGAAGCAGACATTTACACTAAAATTAAAATGTATAAGCATGAAAATATAAACTTTATTGTCAATCTTGAAAAAACTAGGACTGGCAATTGCTTATAATGTAAACACTATCTCCTTTATAAGCAAGAGATCCAACAGAAATAACATCATCTCTTAATATAAATCAGTTTAAAACCAGGGTTGATAATTGGATAAGTAGTAGAAAGTGGATACATAATCAGAAGGAGCATGCATTCTAAATTATGGTAGATGCTGGTCACAGCATTGACTGTTGGATCCAGTTGTTGGCAATAGTGCTGAGGGGGAAGTTAAAAAGGAGGTCTTCTGTGCAATGCTAGCAGTGATTTATCCAGATTTGGATAATAGGCAACATTAAGACACAAAGGCAGACTGTGGTAGTCACCAAAGTAATTTCTTGGACTTCAGACTATTGGTGAGGCCATGAAGAATGACTTTTTGTTGATCTGGCAGATGGCTTGGCATACCTTCTGGTACCTCAAGGGATACCTGCATCTGTTGAATATGCTGTCTTCTGAGAACGGATTGCCAGAAGTAGATGATGGAGATGGACCTATCTCAGTACATAATGTCACTGTGGGTATTAAGCTGTTTTTTTTTGTGTCAGTGCTGCAAATGTGGATGAGCTCCATTTTGAAACACTGAAAGTGATAGATATTGTTGGGTATTGTAATTACTGTACTTTTTAAATGTTGCATGAAAAGCTAAAATATTACATCTTGATTGGTAAACTGAAATGATGATCCTTATTTTGAAAAAAGGGGAACAGCAGGGTATCTTTCAGTTTTAAGGAGATCACATTCATGACTTTCCCTGAAAATGTATATACTGGCCTGTTGGAAGGGAGACTTCATCCTATAATCAGGTTTCTAATTCAGGAGGAGTTATATGAATTTTGTCTTGGCTGTAGAACAGGATTATATTTTGTATCCAAGCACACATACGGAGGAGTCAAAAGAGTCTCCCAACATATATTTTATGAACTTTGAAACTGTATCTCTTTTGGGAAATGTTACTCAAGGCCATTGTTGTGTGTTATTATGAATAACTCTCAACCTCTTAGTGCAAGAAATCTCGACAAAGCTAGAAATAATGGGGTGACAAAGCCCTATATATAGGGACAGATTTTAAATATTGCTCTTACAAACTTAGAGAAATGCCAGAATAACAGGATTTATGCTAGCATGTGCTTTCTGGAGGATATGAAGTCTGAAACTCAAACGTATGTTATTACTTAGGGATTTTAGTCCTCAGTGATTTGCCAGGAAAGCCACTAATTTTATGAAGAACAGATCAAAAATATGAAGGCAAAATTTGGACATTCTGCAAAAATCTGGACAGTTAAGAGGTATTTCATTAAGTTGTTATATTTGTGGAGTAAAAGATGTGACTAAATCTTTAGCATTAAAATGAATATATTCAGGGTTGGCATAGCACCCTTTCCTCGGTTTGTTTCCTCTCCCATTCTGTTTATGATTTTCTTGGACAGGATGAAAAGTTTCATCAAGGAATTGTAGACTACCTATTCTGGGATGTGAGGGTTGTATCTTTTTTTTTTCCAATAGTATTTTTATTTATTTAGTGCACCAAATACAGTGATGGCTGCACATAAGTCTCAAATCAAAAGACAAGTAACTAAAAACTGCAAATAAAATCAAATAACTGTATAGTATCTACAAAAAGTGCGACTACAATCCAGTGTGATCAGCAATGTACTGCCATGGTTGGGGTTGGGGGTGGGGAGGGTGATCATGGAAGAATGTAAAAGCAGATGTAATGAATGAATACTTTCATATTTTCCAAAGTTGTGTGAATTGTCTGACATGACAAAGAGGCATTAGACTCAATGATTGGCCTAATGTGCCAAATACAGTGAATTGTTCTCACCCCTGAAACAAGACAGCATGCACTCACTAATAAGCTGTACAATGAAAATGGACTTTCTTATAATAGTGGATGCATGCTAATGAAAGGGCAGTTTCTTTTGTCAACATAACTTCCCAGGTCACCAACTACCGAATCATATTTCCGGGGTGTGTTGTTAATTAAATAAGTACAGGCGCATTATACTTGTCACAGGAGACAATTATGCAATATTTTTTGCATTTAGTTTAGTCCATGGTTATGTCACCATCTATTTCATTGGGAAGAGTCCTAATGAAGGAGCTTGTTGTCCTTTAGAGAGTTTCTGATAGCATTGAGTTTATAGTCATCTGCAAACAGCGTCAGACACAAAACCTTCACATTATCTTTCACCTCCAAGAAATAAGTACCAAAGATGAGTGGCCCAAGGACTGAATCCTGGGGTACACCATTAGGGGCAGGTCTTTTAGAGGAGGTAAAGCCCACCTACCCTAATTTCCTGGGTTCTCATCATGAGGCAATTTGCTGTCCAATGATTTACATAGTGATGAATATTTTGCTGAGATAGTTTATTAACAATACATGAGAGTGGGTTGGTATTGATTGCCTCTGTGAGATCTAGATATGCAGTGTGTATTAATTTTCCCTCATCCATTGCTTCAGTAACCATCTCAAAGAAGTTGACCTGGTTAACAGGCAAGATCTTGGCAAAACCAAAATGGCTTGCGTCAAGACATGTAGATTACTTATGTCCTTATTCATTAATTATATAATGATCCTCTCCATAGTCTTACAGATGAGGCTGGACAGATGTATTGGCCTAAAATTGTCAACTTTTGTGCAAGGGGATGACTTTTGCTGTCCTCCATTTATGTGGTACAAGCCCATTTGGACACTCTGTAGAGGTTTTGACAAGTTATGCTTCAGGCTAACCAGTAGGCAACCTGGTATGTTATCTGGAGCCACAGAAGCAGTGCTCTTGCCTTGAACTTTTTCTTGGGAGATTTGGTGGTGGGTGGTTATGTGGGTTTGTGATCTGAGAATGTGGGGGAGAGGGGGTAAAGACAAAGCTAAATTTCTCAGGTAGTAGACTATGTCCACAGTGTCTGAGTATGTGATATAAGTTTTTTTAGCTGCTTGGAGTGTAGGTATTGTTTCTGAGGTTTACAATGTAGTTAAACTATGGAACTTGCACTTTATTTCTGCAGATTATATAGATTTTCATTTTTTACATGAAGCACATCTTAGTATTACAAAACCACTCACCATCCATTTGTAAAACCTTAATTCCTCCTTTCCTGTGTACCTGTTTTTGGGCACTGGGCGTTGTAAGATAGAAGACAAGATCACAAGACCTTATAAATATGACAATATGGTAAATCTGATTTTTATATTAATTTCTATGACCACCAATCATATTTTTTGTTAACAGTTGCAGCTTAGCTCAGAAACCAACCATGGATCTAGTGATGTGTCCCTAGAGTAGACCTATGTAACACAAATTTTTGTCAATTTGTTTGCATGGAAACGTAAAGTAATGGGGATTTTAAAATTAAGTGCTGAATGTTTCATAAATGCACTATCTATAGTACAAAAAAGGATGTCTTTTGCAAATAAACCTAGTATTCTGCCCTGCTTCTTCACTGTGAACTGTATATTTTGTAAACAGACTATTGCACTATGTGTTTGCATTTGAGTTTCTGCATGAGTTTGAAAGAGTGGTCCTGCTTCTGCATCTGTGTGTGTTTGCCTGTATGTGTATAGAAATATATGTAGATAAACGCATCAAATGCTTATATAATGTATATAAGTATATTTTACATGTAAAATATATCTTCACCCAGCAATTTTGAAACATTAGGCAGATGTATAGACTAGTAATAAAACAACAGCAAACCAATTTAAAGATAGCCCATTTTCTAAATGCAATAATGTTCAACAGGTAGATATTATATGGGGAAATAATGGAGTTTGGGGGGTGGTAAAGAGGCCCAATGGCCAAGGTGTCAGGCTTCATAATACCCCTGGGCAGTCTACTGTTTCCCCAAATAATGTCACCATGGAGGGCATTACTGCTTGCTTGAAATGCAGACTGGATAAGACTACCATCTCATTCCACATCAAGCAGATGCAATGTTACCTTTTATAGCTGTGTTCAATAACTCTAAATTAGCACTATTAATAAATAAAATTAAACAAGGTAGAGATGTACAGCATTGATAGCCTCATGAGTGTTCAAAATGGTATTACCTGAGGGCAGCCACACTGTTAGCAAACTGATCTAATCCCTGAGCACATGGCTCACTCTTCAGCAAGGTAAAGAATGAAGCAGAGAACTCATACACTGATGGAGAATCAAATGGGTAATTTGAGCACAGAAAGGGGAGACATTCTGTCAGTCCTGTAGACTCTGAAACAATGGTATAATCTGATACGAGTTCTCATCTGAAAATAACGTGTCAGTAGGCCAATTAATGCTTTCAGTCTAAATACAGCTTTGTTATGCATTACTACTACTACCTTACCTTGCCTGTATCAATAATCATTTTATGGTCAACAGGACAATATCATTCAGCCAATACATTTCAAGATTACTAGAAGAAGAAGATTAAAACTGTTGAATTCTTTAATACAATCATTTTCGATGGACATTTATGAAATGCAGAACTGTAGATTGAAAAACAGCACTGTCAGATTATTGGGTTAAAACTGAAACCTGAAGTTTTTAAGCTCTTGTGAAGGTCTTTGTAAAGAGTGCACCATCTTCTTTAAGTTTTCTTTGCAGAATTGTGTCCTAGATGTATCAGCCATACCTCTCAACCTCTTAGTGCAAGCAATCTGAACAAAGCCTAAAATGATGGCCAAAAGATAGGGACAGATTTTAAATATTGGTTTTTTTAACTTAAAAAGTTGCAAGAACAACAGAATTTGTGTTAGTATGTATTTTTTCTGAAGTATATGAAGTCTGAATCATATATATATATATATATATATATATATATATATATATATATATATATATATATATATATATATATATATCATTATTTATTGACTTCAATCCTCAGTGATTTGCCAGAAAACCACAAATTTTATGAGAAACAGATCAAAACTATGAGGCTAAATCTGGACATTCTGTGAAAATCTGGACAGTTGAGAGGTACGGTGTGTTGAAGCAGGCTGTACTGTCTCATTCCAACTGACTCATCTATTGTAAGATGGCATGTAGTTTAATTTCTTTATAAATAAATGATTTATTCCACGCTGTGGGATATGCTGTAACTTATTAAAAGTAAGTCTGAGCATATCTATCATTATATTTTATCACTATGTGTTTTGTTAGTTTTTTTTTAATTATTATTATTTCAGAATACCTAGTTAGCCAAATCATTTGTTTTACTTATACATGTCATTTCATATATTTTAAACAGTTTCACTTTATAATCTTGAAATACTAAAATATCGAATTTTAGTATTTCGAGACTATAAAGTCGAAAGTGCAGTTACACGGATCTGCATAATACTGAATGTGGAAATGTCAAATCCGCCATTGTGTTATCGTGTTCATGATGTGCGGTTTGTGGATTTAGCTGGGGATTCAGGTAAGTGGTGTTATTGTAAGGGTATTGGGTAGGGATTTTAGTGTATGTGAGTGTGTGTAGTGGTGAGTTTTATGTGTTTGTGTGTTTAGTGTGACCTAGGAGTTAGTATATATAAGTAGCTGGGGTGCTGTGGGCTGTGCCCCCCATATCGGGGGTGCAGGGGGGCTTGCCCCCCTGCTTATAGGTAGAGTAGGTGGGTTTGCTTGTTGTGTTGTGTTTGTGTGTGTTGTTTTGTTTGTTGTAGTGTTATTAGGTAGGTGTATGTGTGCTTGTTTCTGTGGTGGTGTGTGTATGTGAATGGTTGCAATTTTGATTTTCGCTGTTGTGGGTGTCAGTTTTTTTGGCTTTCAGCTTTATAGTCTTGAGATACTAAAATTCACTGTTTTAGTATTTCAAGATTATAAAGTGAATCCATTTTAAACATATATAGTGTCTAAGGTAAGCTGTCTAACTTGGATTGGGGGCTACTTTGTTAATTTGTTATACCAGACAATGGTGTTAACTAACTATGTAGAAATAGCTGATTTAACATTTAAAACAATAAAGAAACCTGACATAACCTTTACATTAATAGGGAAGGCATTTCTAACAATTAAAATGAACAAAAATAAAATAACAGAAATTAGAGTTTCCAATTTATTTCCTGAGAGTCACCAAAAAACACTGTCCAGCTGTAGTGGGAATTGTTAGGATTATTTCCTGAAGGCAGAATATAGCAGCTCTCACTTACAATAAACTAAATTAGTTAAAGTAATCATCAAGCAGAAAACTACTTTCAGAATAAAACAAAATGCAGTGTTTTCTGTGTGGGGCTGGTGGCAAAACCAGCACACCCAGTTTAGCAATAGTGTGTCATGTATTCTTCAGTTTGTATAACCAGCTCTGAACTTGCTGCAGTTAATGAGGAAAGACAGTTCTCCCACAGCATCTGTTATCAGACACAGTAGGAAGTGACAACTCTCCCCCACACAAACTCACGTGTATGTGGATAGTGTAAAATAGTAATATAATTTTGAGTTATACAAGTACATGCAAAGGAAAACTGTTTCCACTCACCTGCCTTAACAAAACAGGTTAACACACCTGTACAATGACAGTCCTCAGTCATGAGAATCACCCTCCCCAAATCATCCTTAAAGACAGACTTGATGACTTCCTGTAAGAACAATCGAAACACACATTCAGAAAAAAAAATGCTCAATCACAACTACTTGAAAAAATATTTCCCCTACATTTCACAAGCAAAGTTGAAAGTAAACCTTTTCTGCATTGGGAAGGAAAGCCCCCCCTCTTGCACTTCCTCTGTGAGTCTAAACTTATACTATATCCATAGCCCCACAACAGTGGAGAAAGGTGAAATTCCTTATTAAAGTGCACAGTGGTATCACAGAAACAGCAGATCATATGTGCCTAAAACTTATAATTTGATCTAAGCTGAAAGGAAGTGTCGAATAGTTGTATTAAGGCAGCTGTAACCTAATCAACCGGTCCTCCATCACCTGTAGGGAAACGAAGTCAGTGCATATCTGGATAAGTAAATTCAGATAAGTACTGTAACCATAACCTTTTTAGTAAAAATAATATACTGGAAGCACTTTATTACTGAGGCAAGTGACTTTGGTAAAACAGTCTTGAAAGTAAAATATCACATACTCTATAGTGTGTCCAAGATGGGTTTCCTGCTTATTACTTCACTGGTTCTCATAATCCACTAAAGTACAACTGCCATGTGTGGAATGAAGAAGTTGTCATCTTACTGCCCAGGATGTACACTCTCAGAGCTGGTATATTTAGAGATGGGGAGAACTTCTCCTTGCTGATCTGCACTTCATCAAAGTGAAGTTTTAATTCATTTCATTGGATGCATTTCTATTACTGAATAAAATGCTTGATTGCATGTGGATTGAGTCTTTTGAGTAGTGTAAATAAATAGGTATGCTTCATTCACTTTCACTTCTAATGGTCAGTATAATTTACTTTTTTCCCTGACACCAAGATGTGGTACTGTGAGGGAATTGCCCCTTTTTCCTACTCATGTGTGATTTTGGAGTCTGCATTTTTTAAATTATAGTGGTGTGAATGGAGTAGAAGGCTTGCACTTGCAAAAACACTGTTTTACTTATTTACACAGGCTCACTGGATTCCTTGTGCTGCAGTGTTTAATGTTTTTTGATATGATATATTGAATTACCAATGCAATGTGGAACAATAAATCAATATATACCATTATAGGTGCAATAATCCACTTGCCAAGTGCTGTGGGGAGTTTCCTGACCTGCAAAAATGTTTTTGGTTTTAGTCAGTGATATGCAATGTTGACTAATAATGTACAACAGAAGTAGTATCCATGAAACTGGATTTTCTGTTTAGCCATATATCAGTTCCTCTCTACCAGTAACTCCTTTTATTTACTGTAAATTGCAAATCATGGCTAAAATGAAATAGTGAAACAGGTATTGCTTATAATTCATGGAATATTTCTGTGGAGGGCTTCTTGTTTATGTAGTACTAACAATGCAGATCCATAAAAAACTCACTTTTCAAATAATACTTTAGCTGTGACTGAAATATGAAAAAACTCACAAATGTGCCCTGGACCATCATATAACATATGTCTTTGTTTTCTTTTCATCACAGTACACTTAATACCCAAACAGTTATCATATGAATATAATATTCTGATTATTGTGCATATATATCTGTGTGCATGTGTGTGTGTGTGTGTGTGTGTGTGTGTGTGTGTGTGTGTGTGTGTGTGTATATATATATATATATATATATATATATATTTTTTTTTTTAATCTGTGAAACATATTAATTAAAAACTGATGAAATACCAACTGCCATTACTCATAACATTGTGTTATTAAATCCAATAATCCAAGTTTCATTTAATCATGTTGTGACATCATTATTTTTACTTTTATGCCCAATATTCGAGATTGCATGCGTATTTTGTGTGTTTATCAACACGTCTGACATATTTCACATTGTTGTATATGCTCAGAGGGCTATATTTCATTTCATGTTCATTAGTGTTGTTTCAAAACTACCATATCTAGTGCAGCATTTACAGATGTTAAAACAGATGGCTTTACTTTTCAATTAAATGTAATTAAAAAGGTGAATCTCATGACTCTACTGGATACATCTAATTCTCCAGTTGCATCATTACTGTAGGTCAGGCAGATGGCGATTATATTGATACTTTGTAGCGTTCTCATGCATCTTCAGTTCTAGCAGAACTGAGAAATGGTGATGCTATTTAATCATGTCGGCATGGCCTATATTTGCTACTCAGTCGATTCAAATCTAAATCCTCAGTGCCTCAGCTAAGATAAGTGAGTGTCCTGCAAATATAGCTTTTTGTGATTATGTGGTATTTCAAAAGGTCACTTGTAATGAAGTCTGTATTTTCATCATGGATATCTGGCTGCTTTCAAAGATTTTGCTCTTCATAGTTCTGTCCTTTCGCAGTGTAATTAAAATTGAGAAGAGCAGGTCTAGTTTAAAAAATAAAATTTTACTGCATTTTGATTTGCCAATTAAATAATTTAGACCTAATTACATCTTGGATGGGTTTTACTTGTAGAGTAATTATATCTCATTATGCAACATGATGCCGTGCTACTTCATTATTTACAAAGTATTAATATTTATTTTCTTTCATTTGCAGTTTGTTTAAGTAAGGACAGCTTGGAGTATGATAGTTTTTGCTTACAGCTGATACCTGTTGCTGTTATTTCCCAAAGGTCTGTGGACTGGAACATGAGATGGTTGTAGGAACTGATGATGAATATAAAGTGGGGACTGCATTGCTAATTGCAACCAAATCTATTATATTCATGTTTCTTAGTCTTAATTGTAACCAATTATACCATGACCCCCCCATTAATATTCCAAAACGTGCACGCTGATTGGCCAGCGTGCACGTTGTAAATCGACATATACTAATGGAAAAAGGTCCGGTTGCCCGGACTTTTTCCATTAGTATAAGTCTCTTTTAAAACACTGTCTCGCTATGTTAAAAGAGTTTAACATAGCGACACAGGTTTAAAAAAAGCAACGGAGATCTCTGTTGCTTTTTTTAAAGCTGTCTCGCTATGCTAAACTCCTTTAACATAGCGACACAGTGTGTAAAAAGCAACGGAGATCTTGCTTTCTCCGTTGCTTTTTTTTTAAACCTGTCTCGCTATGTTAAATGGGTTTAACATAGCGAGACAGCTTTAAAATAAGCAACGGAGATCAACGTTGCTTATTTTAAAGCTGTCTTGCTATGTTAAACCCATTTAATATAGCAAAACAGTAAAAAGCAATGGAGATCTTGCTTTCTCCATTGCTTTTGGCCACAGCTCTGATGTACTGCGTAGGTATGCGCAGTACATCAGAACTGCCGCGGATAGCAGACAGCTGCAGAAGGGCAGCAAAGAGTCATTATACAATGCCATTATTTAAGAAAAGTAATTATTTCTTTTCTTAAATAATGTCATAGTATAATAGCAATAACCCACTTCTGGGTGTGGGTAATGCGGGATTTACCCACAGTTGTCTTTGTTTGGTCCCTCGGGCTTCACCCTCAGGACCAAACCACGCCAACCATGGGTAAATCCCACATTACCCACACCCAGGTGTGGGTTATTGCTATAATATATTTATTTCCTGAAATATATCTTTTGCAACAGTCACATATGCAGAAGCCAGTTTAAGATCTGGAAGCCACTTTAATACCAATGTATTACCTGGAAACCCTTTGGAATTTAGTCCATGTAATCATCAAATATAAAGCATATGTTTAACTTTTTTTCAATAATTGGAACTGATAAAGGCATGGGGTCAGTTAGAAAAGTCAGTGATGAAGATGATGACATGAGAAAATGAAAGAAAACAGGCAATGCAACTGAGTTTTTTTCTGTATATGCAGTTACTTGGGATCCCACAGCCTGGGTGTAAGAGGAGCTGATGGGAAGGTATGGGACAGAGTTGCCATTAATTTCACACCCACCTTGGGGAGAAGAGGAGAAGGAGATGGTCCAGTTCCTGTAATTTTGGTCATCTAGCAAAGAGCAAGCACAGAGAAAGAAACACTGATCAGTTACTTACACAGGACTCTGCCTTGACAGTTAGTGATGTATGTGTACAGAAATACACATGCCCCAATAGTGGTATTGCCCTCACAGTGGTACAGTTGTATGTCAGCCACCAGAGATGGGGTCAGGGCTTCACAGAAAATGCCCCTTAGGTCTGCATTAAAAATGGTGCACCTTGGGTTGTAGGTTAGTCATGTATCTCCCTGTCCAGGATTCCGACTATAAACTATTAAAAAATGTTCATCCTTAAACACTTATATTGTCTCATTGTGGTGAGGGATAAATCAGATCTACAGGCCACTAGGATGAGGCCATGTATTGTTCCCAGAAGCAGAAATAGAAGGCAGTCACAGTGGAGGGATCAAGGCATCCTTATGTCTGTCTGAATGATGATGCTCCCCAGTTGGCTGTTGTATCACAAGCTTGTGGGCTTACACTGGACATGAAAAGAATGGTCTCAGCAGACAAGGAGACAACAAGCACATAAAAAGCATGGCAGGCTACCACTATGTTGTTCTATATGTATAAGTATCAGTAGGTTTCACATGGGAGGGAATGTGGTTGAATAATCCCCATCCCTAAATGGATAAACTTTTCCTGGTTGTGAATGAAGCAGACTGGAGCAGTAACAAATTCAATTCAATAGCATACATTTTAAATGTAAACCTGTAGAGCAATAAAGCCCTGTATTTGTTGGGTCTACTTTAGAACAGTGAATGATCTGATGATCAAATGCTGTTAGAGCGAACACAACATGTCGAACCAGCAAAATAGCAGACGACCAGAACAGCAAATTTTTTTCCCAGGGGAAGAAATTGTTGGGCCATCCATCCGGGTTGTGCCGTTTCCTCCACTGTAGTGTGATCTCGGAGTTGGTATATTTAAGTAGAATGGGTATTGGGGGGCAGCCCCCCATATGGGGGGTGTGGGGGGTGAAGCCCTCCACTTTATTTAGTGTTTAGTGGGGGGGGGTTGTTTTGTTTTTTTGGGAACAGAGATTTTTTTTCCCAGGGAAAAAAATCACAGTTCTGGTTGTTCGCTGTTTTGGATTTTCGACATTTAGGGGTCAATATAATAACTTTCGATCATCTGATCGTTCGTTATAATATAGACCCTATTTGTTAACACAAACTGTGTATGATACAGACTGTGTGGTTTAGTATCCACTGGCCCCCAAAATGAATGAACTTTCATCAAAATTAAAAGGGGTGGAAGGAATTGTGTAACATTAAAATATGACATGAAATATTTTAAGTAATTGCAGTACAGTTGCAGCCATTACTGATGAAAATGGCAAGCCATCAATTTAGTCTTCTTGCCTAATATCATCTTGTGGACATTCAAGTAACAATTTGTATTTATCTGGAGGCTTGTCCATAAGTGTGAGAATAACACCAGATTTTATACACTGAATACAAGAGTTATTTGGATGACTTGGAATGGTGTATGATTAATGTGCTAAATTGTATAGTAGAAAACAGTTCTAAAATCAGATGTATCAAATTTTTCTGATGTCTTCATGTCACTGAAACCTTCAACAAACAATATGTACACATAACCCAGTGGTCTGGCATGCTGCTGCTGAGTGTTGCCATTAATATAATGTCAAAGTCTTAACTCACCCCCTCCATTGCAATCCTCCCTTCAAATAATTACGTAAATGCTTATCACCAAATACTATTAATACTAGTACAAACCTCTACTCCCCATAAATGCAAAACCTCCAATTCTAAAAAAGTATAGAAATAAAAGTAGTAATTGGAGAAAATGATATTTAGCAGGCAACTCTGAGAAAAATGAACTAGGAAAAAGTGAAATCAACATGAACATCTAACTTTTAGTGTTATATTGTAATCTTTATTGTTGCCTTTTGATGCTTATCTCACACATTTCAATAAATACCATAAATACCATTTAAGAATTGCTCCTAATGCTGGACTTCTTCTCAGGAACTAAACATTATACTTTCTTTGAAATAATAATTTCTTACAGTTCAACAGCATCAGCAACACAGCTTTTCACTACTATATACTAAAAGTAAATTATCCCTCAAAACTCTATCAACGAGTTTTCAATCAAATTAACATGGTTACTGTAAGTCTAAGCAACATAACTCAAAGTGGCTTTGAAAAATATAATTAAACTTATCTTAAGGGTATATCACAAAAAATACTGCAGAATTACTCTACAATAATGGTAATAATAATCTAATTGGCACTCTGTTTAAAAACTTGAAAATAAAATCACTTAATAGCTTGTAATGCACACTGCAACTTTAATATCTTTTATATCTTCTGATTACAGTGAGTTTATTGCAGAGGCTTGGATACTAGTGCACTGACAGAACATTGAATATATAATTCAGCAATAGACTATCTAAAGCTCTTAGCTACTTTGGCTTGTATTCAGACAAATCCTCTCAGTCTATATTAAGTTGGCCTATATGGAATGTAGAGAATCTCTGATTCAGACTCATCATAAAAATATACAGAAAAAACACTTCATTCATTGAAGGAATTGTGTAACATTAAAATATAAAACAAACTTGAAAAAACACTAAAGGTGCTCTGACAAAGTCAACAAATGGAAATGAAAAACTCCATGCACCACCAAGACACGCCACAGGTTCAGTGGCAGCACATAAAATGTTGCTCCCCTTGAGTCAAACAAGGAGTTTTAAAAATGGGTGTGTGTTCCTTTACTCTTGTGTGGATCAAATGGAAACACCACACTTTGATATCTGCACATAAAACATTGCTCACTGTGGAGCAAATAAAAAACGTCACAATTTACATAGACGTTGCTCACCACAGAGCAAATAAAACACCACACTTTAATATCTCAACATAGAATGTGCTCACCTAGAGCCAAGCAAAATCCTTTTCTGAATGAAAAACAAAGTATGAAATACTTTTCTGAATGAAAAACAAAGTATGAAAAGCGCTTTCAGCTAATGGCCTTCTTCGGTTACTATGATTCTAAATTCTTTGTGAAGTTATGATAAAGTACTTTCCTCCAATCAAAGTAAATGCATCTTACACACCCTTTAAAGAGCCAGTCACAGAGCAGATGTTGCTAGGTGAAACTAAATTCTTATGCTTTTCATCTCACAGATACATGTCTATTTTTTAAGATGGATTTTAAAGGGACCATCATTTTCAAGCCTGGTGGTTTGTATGCTTTCAGGTTCATAATCCATCTTATCTCCTTCATTTCTGTTAAATTCTTAACAGCACCTCCTCTATTGTTTAAAGGTGTGAGTTCAATGGCCTGAAAAACAAATGTATGAATGGGGTAATTGTTGATGTGACTAGCTAGACTGTTTTGTGTGTTGAGGTGGGCTATGTCCCTTAAGTGTCTTAGAATGTGATCCTTGAATCGTTGATCAGTTTTGCCTATATAAAAGGAAGAACACTGTCCGCAGGTGACACTATACACAAGATGCTGGGTATTACATGTAGCAGACACCTTAAAGCAGTACTGTTTACCCGTAATTGGGTGTATGAAATGCGAAACAGAATTAATGTATGGACACGCTTTACATCTTCCACACTTCTTAGTTCCTGGAACATTAGGAACTTGTTTGGGTATATGGCCATCTTTATTACAAAGTAATCTCTTTAGATTTTTTCTGTTTTTAAATGTGAACTTTGGCTGGTCCCCTACTAGACCTCTGATCTTTTCATCTTCCATTAGGATCGGACAATACTTTTTCACCACCTCACATATTTGTGTATTGTCTGAACTATAAGTGAGAGTACATCTGAGTGTTTGGGATGATATTTCTTTTCTATTTGGTGCTTCTGAGGCTTCTTCCGATAAGTTATTGTAATAAGGGCACCCTTTGGTGTTCCTTATATTGATCAAAGCCTCTGGTGTACTAAAGTCTTTTTCTTTATATCCCCATTGCTGTAAATGGCCCTTCAATAATTCACACTCGTTTTTATAAGTAGCTTTATCTATACATAGTCTGGATAAATGCATCACTTGGTTACTCATGATATTTTTGTATATATGTCTTGGGTGCATGCTTTGACAATGCAAATAATGATTTCTCCAGGTCTCCTTGCAAAACAGCTCTGTATTCAGACCATATTCCTGAGAGTACTGCAATTTTACATCCAAAAATTCAATTTCTTCCTTTGAATAGTTAACTGTAAACCTCAGGAATTCAGTTGTTAAATATAAATAATCAATGAAAGCTATCAGCTTATTCTCCTTTCCAATCCAAGCAATAAAAATATCATCAACAAATCGCCCATAATACAGAAGATATTTTGACCACAAATTACTAGTATGCAGTGCTGGCTGGTGACTTCAAATTAAATGGGGGCTGCAGGAGACAGCTGAATGGATGGGGCCAATGGAAAGGGGTGTGACCAACTAGAAAGGGGTGGAGCTATGCTCACAACCACAACAACTGGAACTTTAATTAAATACGCTGCCCTGGGTGCCAAACCGTCATTCTGAGAGTCCAATCAAGACAAAATGAAGTGTAGAAGAAAAAAATATTTCAATGCATTGGCTACATGACAACTTACTTAATATCTAGATGGAAATACAAAGGTTGTGAGGCATGAAAAAATAAATTGCTTTTTAAATACATTACTGGAATGCCAGTCAAAATCAAGTATAAAAAAAACAAGCAGCACTCAGCTCAAACCACTTCTCCTTGCACTGCAGTTCTAATTATAATTTATATTCAGCTTTATAAAATTACCGAGTAACATGCTGAAAGTAGCAATCTCTGTGATACCCCCACTTGTAAAAATGTTTCTTATCCAAAAAACACCTGCTGCCTGACAACAACTCTCTACTTGTTTCATGGAGAACACATGATCAAAGTAAAAAATGAACAGCAAACAAGAAACAAGCTCAAGATAAATTGCTTAAAGGATTACTGCACAGGTTATGGACCACACATGATAGACTGACATTCTATTTAGTTTACGGGTAAAGCCGGCAAAGATAACTGCAAGTCTCCAACAAATGTAATGAGCTTCTGAAAATACTGTAATCCTGTCCTTTATTACAAATACTATCATATTCATTTCAATACCTAAGGCTTATACGTTATCTAGTTATGTAAATATTCTCTGCATGGCAACAATGAAAAGGCTTTCAATGTTGGTAATTCTTTAACAGTATGCTTATTAAAGCTTTCTTGCTTTTTACAATCTCTGACAAGCTTACCTGATGGTCATTAAAGCATTGCTACTTTAATACAGAGCAACAGGGCACTTCAACAGCATGCATTTTCTGAATAATAAGAAGCATAAATCAACAGCATAAAAATATGACAGAAAACCAGAACATTCTGCAAAATCAAGGACAGATGAAAAGCCATGGTCATACTTGTGGTCTACCTTGGATGGGGGAATACTCTGCACAGTTACACTGCATAACTGCTCCTTGCCTTGCTTGGACTCATCTAGAGCCACTACAATGGGGAGTGGAGTGCAACAAGTAGGTGACAGTTTGAAATGTCTCTGGCTGACGGTGATGGCTCTGACACTCATACCTCTCAACCTCAGAGCAAGAAATCTGGACAATGCCATACATAGAAGTGGGACACAGTCTCAAATATAAAGACAATTTTTAAATATTGCTCTTATAAACATAGAAAGATAATAAAATAGTAGTAGGTCTTGCATTAGTATGAATTTTTGAAAGGTATGAAATCTGAAACTCAAATGTCTGCCATTATTTAGTGACTTCATTCCTAAATGATTTGGCAGAAAACCACAAATTTTGAGGAACAAACCAAAAATAAGAAGCAAAAATCTATTCATTCTGTACAATTCTGGACAGTTGATAGGTATAGTTCAGTCGGGGCTCCCTGAGTTTGCTGCTCCCCCCCCTCACAAAATCATGGTCGAATGGAGCGTCCCCCCTGCAGCCATTCCAATGTCCCATTCCGTGGTTATTTCACCCCATTTGCCATAAACACTGTAATGTGCATACTGCTTTACTTCTGCGATGATATGGCTTTCATTTGAAAGTTTTATTTTATATTTTACAGCATAAACCCTAATAGATATCTGCTAAACAAAGCAATGCAGTCTCACAATGAAAATAGACTTAGCATTAAAACTTCTCTGCCGTTGAAACTCACATTCATTGAAACAGCATTGAAACCCACATTCAAAGAAAATACATTTTGCCAGTGGCAGATAAAGATTAATTTTGGGCTTTTTCAAATCATAGGCCCCTTGAACACAAAACATACACATGCTCTTTGATACACCTTCCTGACTGTATTAAATTATATTCCTTGTACAATACAGTACAGTTGTTAGAGGACATTTTAAATTTATTGTTCTGAACATTTTTCCAGTAAACAATGAAACAAAATGCATGCACCAATAATGACAAAACTGCCCAATTCAGAACATTTCCATCATAAAGGTCTACTCAAACTTCTACAGTCCACCAGTATCAGTAAATATGCACGATCTCTGAAGAAGTAAAAGTCATCTAAATAATTCCACATTAAAGAAATCTGTTAACTAATGAAGAGGTTACTGCTAGCAAACAACTTTATATGTCATTGTTTCATCTACAAATAAAGTGCCTGTTGCCCTTGAGGAATAAATTGCCTATGTTGCATTAAAAAAATGATAATGCTAGTAATATCAAAATAGGGAATGGATGGCAAACTGATAACAGGTTTATAGTTACTAGGTATCTTCAGCAAAGAGGACTGCAGCATCCACCCCCTTTACAAAAGAGTACAGTATCATCAATGGATCTACCTACTGTGGGAGTAGAACCCACAGCCTTCTGCATCAAAAGCAAGTACATTACATGTTGTACTATTTACAGTGTAAGCAGACTCGGCATAAGCAGCACTAAACTTTTGTTTCCCTGTAGCTCTCAGCTCCTTGTAAAATCTACTCGACACTCAGCTGTATCTCTGAACTTTTCAGCACAAGAAATCTGGAAAAAGCCAACATTTATTGGGGGGGGTGGCAAAAGTCCAAAAACCAGGGACACATTTTAAACATTGCTTGTATAATGTTCGAAAGTTGCTAGAATAAAATGCTGTGTTACCATCATACATTTCACTGCCAAGTATTGAACCCAGGACCCTGTGCAAAACAGCCAGAGCAACGTACCACTATGCCAAACCATCTATTTTTATGAAAGAAAGGAAGACTAAAACTTAAATGGCTACCATTTAGTGAATTCAGTTCTCACCATAGCTGTCAACATCTTAGCACAAAACACCTGAATAAAGACAATAATGTGGGAATACAGCCCCCAAACATATTCAGTGAGTTCAGTTATCACCATAGCTCTCAACCTTGGCACAAAAAACCTGGATGAAACCAATAATGGGGGAATACAGTCTGACAAATAGGGACAAATACCCACTGAGGATACCAGAGCAAACCCACACAAACACAGGGAGGACATGCAGACTCCACATAGAGGGCACCCAAGTCAAGAATCAAACCAGACAACCTGTAGCTGTCAGGCAACACTGCTACCTCTACACTACTGGCTGTGTTAAGTAAAGTAACAAAAATACAGAAACCACCGATTTTATGAGGAACAGAACAAATATGAGGCAAAAATCTGCAAATGTTTTACAAATGATGGTGGGTAGGGAATTCAGGCTCTTGTCACTTGGGCCCAAGGTACAGGGTTCAAGCCTTATTCTCTACCCACCACCATGAAGCAACTGGGGCATTTCACACACACACACACACACACACACACACACACACACACACACACACACACACACACAATTCTCTGTCCTTCATGAACACCCTATCTGTACTCAGCTACGGGCGATGCAGTCTGATGACCTTCTGGTTTGTGCGGTCATCACCGCACAGACCTCTGGGCTGGAAGGGTGGAGTTTCCTGCCTTCCCTATCCAGACTGCCTAACAGAGCAGTCTGGAGCTCTGAATGCCTGAGCATGCATGCTTGGAGTTCTGGTCTGCCTAACACAGCAGTCAGGAACTAAGCATGCATGCGCGGAGTCCGAGAATTTTTTATTGTAATATGTTCTACGGTGGGGGGAATGGGGAATTTATATAAGTGATTTTTACAAGTGGGGGACCCATTTTACAGGTGGAGGGGCTGCAGTCCCACAGTCCTATAGCACGAGCCACCCCTGCTAGTATGTAACACTTTTTGGCATTCCCATTGTGCAAGGACCATATTAGAATAGGTGTTAGCACATGGGGTACCCATGGCTACACCCTATGTTTGTAGGTAACATGTATTCCCATACAAGAATATATTATTGTGTAAAACAATATCCAGTAGACTACAGACAAGGTCAGCATTAAATCCCATCTCTCTGGCAAGATTTCTTATGGACTCAACCCTTTGGGCATGCGGTATAACTGTAAGAGGTTATTCACATGGTTACTGGAAATAACTGGGTGCCTTGTTTTAAGCTCTTCATCTTTATTGACAGTTGTTTTAAAAAATCCCCAGTATCCTTAATGATACAGTCAATGTGTGTTAAATACGGTTTCAACTCATGTTCCACAAACATGGAGAGGGGTTCAGTGACCCAACCTCGACCTACTACAATATATAAATAAATATAAAACTGTCTTTCGGCTTTTCCCGGTTAGGGGTCATCACAGCGGAACTCCAGTCTGCTAAGGACTGTCAGTGAATTTTTACAGTGTCGAGTTGCCAGCCTGGTGCCCAACTTTCAAAGAAGGTGCACCCACACACGCTTGCACCTACCTGCATGTCATGAAGATAATAAACTCAAGAAATAGACATGAATCAGTAGGCTCCCACTAAGGAGTAACACTACAAGTGACTGAACACCACCTCATATCTTGGAATCTGAACACTATCTGTCAGACCTGACTGTGTGCTATTTTCTCCCTAACATCCCACTCCTCATGGAAGTGCAGGCACCCCCTACAGGCACATGCACACATATTCAGACACCCATGCACAACACACACACACACACACACACACACACACACACACACACACACACACACACACACACACACACACACACACACACACACACACACACACACACACACACACACACACACACACACACACACACACACACACACACACACAAATTCATGTGCCTACAGACATGCACATATATGTCTGCACACATCACATGCATGCATGCATAGACACACACAGGGTTCTGCTGTACTTACCTGAGCCAGAATTGCTGTCCTATGCATGAATGGGTGAATGCCATGGAAAGACAGTGTTCACTTATTCTTTTTAAAAGTTAAGCAATCCTCTGACTCACTTGACTGAGTTAATAGGTAGTAGCAAACATAGGGAGATCACATGGCTAATTAGCTACTCCCCATGACTGCCTCATTGGTATATGGAATTTTCTGCAAGACTACTATTCATCTCTGAATCAAAACGTCTTACCGCAATGAGAAAAACTTACAAGGTAAGGCATCCACATCACAAGTCTTTCTGAATCTCAGGGAGTTAATTAAGGATACATTTAGGGTCAGTTACTATTTTTGCTGTATGGAGACAACATCTAAAGGCTATCCCCTTTGTTGAATATCATCCTTCCTTAACAGTCTGCTAGTACATGCAAGGCAAACTTCCACAGCTTTACAAATAACTTGTAAAACACTGCAAGTAGCACTGCTTTCAGGGTTTAATCACTTGTAAACAACAATACACTCAGAACTAATGGCCACATCACCAGGGCCACTGATGCTTCCTCATTTAGGGGAAAGGGTCACCAGTGGAGTTTCCTGTGGTTCTGTAGTGAGCCCCCTACTTTTTGGCATTTATTTTTCTGACCTAAATACTGATAACAAGGCTCTCTGCCTGACTAACTTCACTGATAGTTGTTATAAGTAGGGGGGTGTTGTCAGAAGTCCCCTTTTCCCATTTTTACATGGGATTGGAGTGCCACATCAACATGCCCAAATCACTTTTAGCCAATGTTTGCACTGCTGGCTGGCTAGTTATTAAATCATTCAATGACAGTGATACCACTCAAATGTAGCTGACGTGTTAACTCCTGGTATACAAAAAAGGGTTTCAAACTACATGCTAAGAAATGCAGTATGATCTCCTTTAGAAAACACCAAATTGCAACTACTTACTGTATAAATGATACACCATTCTCCAGTGTATCTGTGATCAAGGTTCTTAGGCACCTAGGTCGATGGCTCTCTCCATCAGTCACCATGTAGTAACTATAGTTCAAAAATCCTTCTATATCTCACAATTAATTCCAGAGGGCATTCATCTAAAAACAGTGAAGTTATTGTGCTACTGAAATTTGCTGTTGTAGACCCATTATAAAATACAATGCACCCTTTGGCATGTATGTCACTAGGCACACCGCAAAACTTGAAAAAATGCAGAGGAACTCAGTCCTCAACAATTGTAGTTATCAAAATGCTGGAATCACTGTCCCTGTACTCTGCATCACATAGGCCTTTGAGGAGATACTAATGTCTTGCTTTCTATGTCCTCGGGGATCCTATTATCTAAGACTACCTCTTTCCAGAAATATAAAATAGTGTAGTTAACACTAGAACACAACAGATCTTAGGTTAATTAGGTAACAAACAAAACTAAATGGAAAAATTGTTTAAATATTCAGCACCTCCACCTGCTCTGGAATAGATTCTACTTACATATTAAGCAGTGTGACTTAACGACATCCTTCAAACATAGCTTAGACAAATAGATAAATGCTCTAAAATACACTCCAGGGCTTACAGACATTGCCCTCCTTGTAAAGGTTGGTAGACCCGGAGAGCTGTTATTGGCAAGGCACACATGGCCTCTGGTCAAATAGCCTTGTATTTCCTCCATGTCCTATGAAACAAAAGCAGTGCTTTATGGAATTTTAGAGTTAGAAAATAGAGCAAGACTGTTAATGCAAATAATGAAACTAATATTTTTTTCAAATGTATAAACACTTAAGATAGTGAATATACCTTACATTAAACTTCTCCACTGACACTGACAAAATAAAACAAAATTCTCCTTCCAAAGGCATGATCAAATTCTGCAGCTCATGAAATCCAAGAATATATATATATATATATATATATATATATATATATATATATATATATATATATATATATATATATATATATATATATATATATATATATATATTATCACTAGGGAAAATGTCCTCAATGCTCTCTCTAAGGCCAAGAACACTGCATCGATGGCCCAGATAATATCCCAGGATGCCTTCTTAATAGCATAAAACATGACCTATCAGGCCTTCTGGAATTAGTATTTAACCATAGCCTCTAAACAGGCTTCATTCCTCATGAATGGAGAACAGCAACAGTCATAACTTTGCAAAAAAGTAGGCCAACTACAGACCCACAAGTCTCACTAGTCTCATATGCAAAGTGATGGAATGAATTATCATGGAAATGATCAATACTGACATAGGAAACCTCCAGACACTGGACCTAACCTAGTTTGGTTTTGTTAAGGATAGGTTATGCCTACTCAATCTGGTCCACTTCTTTGACAAGGTCACCAATCCATAGATAAGAGCGAAAAGGTTTGCACTGCCTACCATGACTTGGCCAAGGCATTGGATGCAATAGTCTACTCAGGCATTGTTGATAAACTCAAGAGGTTAGGTGTAAACCCTTATGTCACCCAGTGGGTAGCCAAGCTGGCTCACAGACAGGACCCACAAAGTTAGAACTGGGGAGTCCACCTCTACAAAGAGGCTAGTCACAAGTTGAGTCCCTCAGGGATTGGTCCTGGGACCAGTCCATTTTGCCATTTATTTCTCTGAAGTTAAGGGCCTCTGGAAGACAAAATTTGCAGACAATTGCAAATGAGAAGCAGTCATAGAGTCCCTGACTGACAAAAATGTTGTCCAGGAAGGGCTGACATAGACAAATAACTTGTGTCAGAGCCATAGACTAAATCTAATGCCAAGAATGCATAATAGTATCCTTCAGGAACTCAACCACCCCTGTTAACTATCATATTGACAACACACCCCTAAGAGTGAAACCAGTAGTCCGGGACATGGGGACATACATAGACAGTAACCAGCCTTTGACCATAACGTCTTTACAGAACTGAGGAACTCATTCTATGTTGTGCAACTTATAAAACAAAGGTATGGCATCTATGTCCAAGGAGGTCATTGTTCCACTACATTCAACATTCATCAGTCTTATCATTGAGTACAATGCCCCCTTTGGTATGTACTTAATGAGGCACATCCAACACCTGGAATGTCCACAGTGGTTCCTCTCTAAAACAAATGGAGGGAGTAAGTAACATGTCCTATGCAGACCACCCTATTCCTGTATTATGTTTCCTATAGGCTGTTAAGGGGGAGTTATATGCCTGGCATACAAGGCATTGTTGGACCCCACCCTTATGGAACTCTTGCATAGCCACAAAATAAAAAAGCACCAGAATTACCCATTCTAAAGACTTGTATCTTCCCTCTGATATAAATAGGCTCTGCTAGAGAGACAAGTATGTAACCCAGAGACTACCCTTCTCTGGAATAGACTCCCCATCCATGTGAAGCAGAGTTCCTCCCTAATCCAGATTAAGTGTAACTTAAATTACTATATTAATTCTTCCTCCCACTGTTATAAAGGGGGCTAACATCTGCTCTTCTATAACCAGCAGGAACACGATCTCTCTCTCTCTCTCTCCTAAGATTTATTTAAAAGAATGTCGATGTGCATAGCTACTACAACTATTAGTTTTCTAAGAGTTTTATGGTAAACTCCACTGTGCCACATTATTTTGTGTAACTTTCATATTCAATGTTTCTTCAGGACCCTTCCTTGTGTAAATGGATAAGTTAAAGCCCGGTTTGCAAATGTGTCTTCTAATAAATAACCTGTATTCTTCTTTTGTGAAAACAAAGGTCTTTTTGTTTTATTTGATTATTTTTCTATTACTCCACCATTCCAGTAGTAGGATTTAATGCATGCTTGTGTATCTACAAAAGGGGACTAGTCTCACTAAGCTGCTAAACTGGCCATCGCATCTTGTAGGATCATATGAAGTTACTAGGCTAATGGACCTGGGACCCTTACAAGCATAGCCAATCATTCACACCAACATGTACAATGACAAAGTCATATTTGTACATGTTGTGGAGTGACTTAAGTGCATGCATGATGTGGCAAACTCTGGCACCTGACAAACAAATGACCATGGACTTCTCCTTGTTGAGCCTGGTGAGGGGGACATCGTTGTGTCTCACAAATAAGTTGCCAATGACTAGTATGTTTGGTTTATTGTTATGCCTTATGGGCTGTGTTTGTGAGACACTGATGTGTTGGCTGCTGTGTGTGATATGTTTGGTGTTATATGTGGAATGTTTGTGAGAATGTTTTATAGGTCTCTTTTGTTTAGGTAAGTTTGTATATTTGGTATTCTTATTTTGTTTTATTTCCTTCTAATGTAACTGGCATGTTTCATGGTCTTCCTCCCTCTGTTTCATAGTGCTTAATAAATGTTTTCTACTTTTCTTCACTAAAATCTTCTTATTTAAAATCACCCTTTTTGTGTATTTAGAAATTAATTTCACACATATGCTGCAGTGTGCTATCATTTATCTTTTATACCCATAAAGATGTCAGTCATCTTTCTTTACTGTTGGGGATTTCTTAAGATAAAGACCGATTCTACACAGTATGCCCTCTTGAAATGCAGATCCATTCCTTTTGATGTGGTCAGATTTTAAGCAGATTGTAAATCACATTGTTGTGTGATTACTTGCTCCCATATAGCTGATTCTTACAGGTCTGACATCTTCACATGGTCCCCAAGTGAGAGCATCTGTAGCAAGTCTGCTTTGTCCCCAGTTGCATCCAGTATTAGATGTTAAAGGTGCATCCATGCTATGCGCAAAGAAGGGCTCTGCTGTTGGATGTTGCTGCAGTCAAGATTTTCTAATTTACTTCTGGGATTCCTTTCCCTGCAATTCCGTTCACATGTGTGCTCTGTTGCATTGGTCCCTTCATCTACTTTACCTTCTATTTAACAGACTTCTGGAAATTTGTACTCCATCTTCCAATGGCTGCACTCAAACTCTTCTGCAAAATCAAATGATATATTCACAGTTTTAATAAATGTTCATTCCTTTAGATCTCTTAAGTGTTACTAAAAAACTATAAATGGCAAACTGCCAGGGACAAGCTACAGTGGTCACAGTCATTAGATTTTAGGTCCTACAC
Organism: Protopterus annectens; assembly: GCF_019279795.1. NCBI lineage: Eukaryota > Metazoa > Chordata > Ceratodontiformes > Protopteridae > Protopterus > Protopterus annectens. The sequence continues at coordinate 683,731,325 of NC_056739.1, read as the reverse complement.
TAGATTTTGTTGCTCAGAACAATAGAATAAATATTCATTTGAATAATGTTTTGTAAACAACTTGCAGTACCTATATAATGATAGATATGTCAGCCATATTTTGTTAATTCTGCACTTCCATATGAGGCTAAGCAGTTCTGTCTATGTCACTTGCTACTGGATCTGTGATAAACATTGTTTATCTGAAGGAGAAACTATTTTGAAATGTAGAGTGAAAAAGAAAATTGCACTGAATTATTATTTCCTTTGGGGAAGGGATGATGTGTCAGTGCTCTGTAGTTATTATGAACAGTCAAGGTTGATGATTTAGCTTGTAAAATGTCTTGATGTCATTTGGTAATGGTAAAGAGCTGTGATAATATGATAGGTTGTAATGGGTGGGCAGTCTGTACTTTTGTGAAAGGGCTTTAAAAAAAAGTCTTGCCTTTGAAAGTAGGTGGGCTTTTCTATAATGAAAAGAAGTTAAATAAGCATTTAAGATCTGTTTTCACTTGGAGCACTAGCTTGTGTACTTGTTGTTTGTTACAGAACATTCAGTATGTGGATAGTAGACACTGATTATAAATAGCAGTATGAAAGCAAACGGTGATAATGATAATCCAGGTTAATATGGGATACTGAAGGAGTTTAAAGGTAATTTTAGTCTAATTGCCATGTATGCGTTGCCTATACCGACCTTCAGGCTTTACTTCCTTTATCAAAGAGGCAAGCTAGTCTAGGGTAAATTTGACAGAAACCATCCAGTCAACAAGGTTTAGTCTGAAGGAAGATATTGGATCATATTATTTAAAGGAAAGGTCCACCCTTTCTTACAGTTTAACTCAATATGTAGGCTGCTTTTCTCCTTGCGATACGGTTCCAGTATTGTATAGGTACCAGAAACCTGCTTGTACTTTATAAAACTTTAATTTCCTTGCCTTGCAATCAAGGAAAGGGAAAGCCCACCTACATTTTCTAAAGCTTAACTTCTCACATACTTTGCAGACAAATTTGTCTCTGACTGCATTACATACAACAGACGCAAAGAAAATCCTAGTTTACAGTGAAAGGTACTGCTATAAATCCTGGACAGGCAAATAATCCTGCTCCCTGGGATTCATGAAGCTTGCGCCAGCTGCAGGCGTAGAGTAGGTGGAATAACGCCAAATATGGCCGTCGAGCGATTCAGGTATGATCCAATTCCACGTGCACTACCGGCGTACACCAGAACTGCGCAGCCCACGGCATAGGTATGCTAATCACCCCATGCACAGTGTCACACCATGCAAATGAAGGCAGATAGCGATTCATGAAGTGGTGCAGGCGTAGCGTAAGCCCACGGAAATGTAAACCAAAAAACATGGTTTACATTTTCCCAAACAGAACATCGGAGCTATGGAAGTCCACCAGACTCATGTATTACAAAGTTAACATATGCCAATGGCTAAATACACAGCCAATGGCATAAAAAAGATGCACAACACCTAAAAAACAACATTTAATGCCATGTCCACAGTAACGCACAGTACAACCGCAGGGCATGTGTGCGCAAACAGGAACATAAAGAAATTACATAAAAACGTCATAAAATCGCAATGTAATACAAATCAGGTTTACACCATAATACACAATGGTAGGCATATAACACCACAACCAAGGAGCAAGGGTTGCTAAGGGCCTGCGACAGTGTTCGGCGCGGTAACTATGAATTAGTAGTCAATGCCATGCAAATGAGGCAGGTAATACTGAATCACAAGCGTCCCATCGGGGACAAGGGGGCAAACATGAGGAGGGTGAGGGGAAAAAGAATCAAATTCCACCGTGCAAAGCCATTGGGAGAAACCCCCGGGTTTTAAAAGTTATATTTGAAAGTTTTTGCCGGACACCCATGTTTGCAAGAATGCCAGGAGGTGTAAAATGTGGGGGGGAACACCCGGGGGTGCTCCAATGGCCTGAAAGGTTGGTCTGTTTAAAATGTAGCGGGTTGTTGAAAGGCCAAAGGGCACCCATATGCGGAAAAGGGGGAATAATTTTCCTGCGCTAAGAGGGATGAAGTTTGTGCCTACCAGGTTTGCCATTTCCCTTCCCCCCGGGGTTTTTTGGGAAACTGTGCAAACCATTGGACAAAGTCCATGGACTGACCCCAGGGTGCGGTACCCTTGTCCAAAAGCTTGTTTTTAAAGGGCAGTCAAAGGGGACAGTACCAGTGCCTGGGAATGAAGAAAACAAAAACGTTGAAGCACACGTCTTTGACGTGGTATGGGTTTGGGAGAATCATAATGCCTTGGGCCCCCAATTGGGCTACAAGGGGTAGCAGTTTCCCCCAATAGGTAAGGGACCACAGTCACATTGGAGTCAGTCAAGTATGGTGGGGGGTGGGTGATGGTTTTTTGGCGAAAGTTACCCCACGATGGGGGACTTTGTTGGTTACCGTGTGGGGAATGCATTTACCCCTCAGAGTACCTTCGGGGTTTTGTTTTTTAAACCCCCCTTTTGGCTGTATGGTGGGAACTGAGTCTTGGGTAAAATTTGGGGAGTTTTTTCCCGGGGGGGCCCTCGGGTCCCTCCAAGTATAAGGAGGGTTTGTCCCTAGTGGGTTGGGGAATCATGTGGCAGTATGTGTGGGGGGGTTTGTTAAACCCCATGATGTCTGCAGCAGGGGGTCAGTTACCCCAAGGGGATGTGCATAAGGTGTTGTGTTTTTGGGGAGGTGAGCTTTTTGTGTACATGAAAAATTGCTCACCACTGTTGACTTATTTAAACGGCAAACAGGGCGTAAGGGACACCCTTTAATAAACCTGTCTCGGAAGTGAGACTGTGCAAAGCTGTTTCCCAAAAGTAAAAGGACAGCCAGTGCCTGGGGGAAAGGGGGGAAGGGGGCATGAACAGTAGTCATGACATGTACGTTTGAACAATGCCGCGAAAAACCCCAGTAGGGTGTTGGAAAATTAAAACCCCTGACACAGTCAAAAGGGGTGGCACCGCCATAACCCTCTGAGAGGGGCAGTCCATAACCTTTATGTGATGTTGCAAAAGATGTCAAACATGGAGGTTTAAAAAATACCTTTGTAGCCGGGTGCTCCAGTGGCCTTTACAGATCACCTAAAAGGTGGGTGAATTATACACCCATGCCGAAAGTAAAAAGGGAATGGTTTTTCCCATATTGTAGTCCAAAGCTGTTGGCTCGGTATGAAGGATTGAAGGTGCCTTTGGAAATGTGTGCTTTGGGAAAACATGTGGGCTTTGGGGGTGGGTGTGTGCAATGTCACATCAATGATTCAGCAGTAAATGGTGAACATCCCTGTACCCTTAATCCCCAGGCTGTGGTAAAATTTGGAAATGGAAGGGATGGTCTTGAGACATCCTACCACCCAAGGTATCATAGAGGACCCATGTATGACGGGGTGCCATCCTGAACAACATTACAGGATATAAGACTGGGGTCCCAATTTGGGACCATACATTTTAATAAGGCCATGCGTGGAGGGGGATCCCCCTTAAACCCTACCCCCACATCCCAATCTGCCCCTTTGCATAAAATTTTTCCAAAGTGTGGAATTACACCAATTGTTGAAAGCATAGTCAGGGGCCCCACCAAAAACTGGTGAATGCGGGCAGACCCTTCCTAATGTACATCCCCTTCCCAGCAATGTATCAAATCCTGTATGTAAACAGGTGTTCCGTGGGTGAGTACAATTTTGGGCAGTAATGGGGCATATCACCGGGGGCTAATGGGGGTTAAGTGAAACCTTCCCCTCATTTGAAAACCATCCCCAAGCCCCGGTAGCCATTGTATTTTATAAGGGCAACCAGGCATCCTGGCAGGTTTTGAACACTTACAGTGCTGTGTGTGAGGAAAACAATGTGACATTTATGATGTTGCATTGTCACTGCTCGTCCATTAACTTTTTTGGTTGTTGTACAAAACACGTAAGGAAAGTCCTGGACACTCCGGCTGTGCGTTAAAGCCCAGGGGGCAAACAAAATCCCAAATAAAGACAGTTCCATATTAAAACACGAATAGGGAAAACCATATAGGTGGTACCAATATGGTTTACATTTTTAAAAAAGCCAGCGGTGGTAGGTTTAAAAATAACTTCAATGACTGTGTCATGAAAGATTGCGCTGATTTGACTTTCCTAAATGTCCTTACCATCTTAGTTTTACAGAAAGCCCCCCTTACCACAGCGCCGGGAATGTGCCTCATGCCTCCAAAACATGATTTTTTCACCAGTGCCAGCATCCCAGCAAAAATGGGGAGGCGGCAGGAGGGTATATGTGGAAGAACCCCCGGTGCAACCGTGGCCTAATGGCTGAAAACGGGCCCAAAACCCGGGGAACAAGGTGGAACATTGGCCCCCAACCCCCCCCCCATAACACATGGGAACGGCCCACGGGGGAAATGAACAGCTAAAAAATGCTGTGTGGAGGTTCCCCCAACCCAAATGAGCCGGGTTTCCGGGAAAGTGTACTGCCAAGGCAAAACCCTTTTTTGGGTCATTAAAAGTAAGTAAAAACATCGGGATTCCAATGTGCAATAAGAACCCCTGGACAACAGGGCAACAAGCTTTTTACAGGTAAATTTTTAAATGAAGTGCACCCTTGGTGTATCCCAAGGGATAAGTTTACTGTGTGTCCCCCCAACAGGCCTCGGCATGCCGAAAAATGAGTCCTTGCGGGTGAGATGTCATAGAAGGATGTAAAGCAAAATCTATTTGTTTCCTTTAACATTATTTGTTTTTCCCAAATAAGGCCCACCCTCACACACAGGACCCTTTGGAAATTAATAAAATAAAATGTCCCGCATGCCAAGTTTTTTCAGCACATTGTGGCAGGGTTTTAAAACAGGGAGGTGTTTAAATGGGGCATAGACTAACATTGGAAAAACTGGCAAAACATCCAACGGGACGGGTTTTGGGCCCCCAAGGTACCTTTGTGAACCCCGCTTCACACATTGGAGTCCTTGCAGCCCCGACATTGGGAGGCTCAAAACACATTTCCCAAAAAAATCCCCAAACAATGGCTGATCCCTGGGAGGTCATACTGACTTTATGGTTATTCATTGGGAAAACACGACATTTGTAAGGACAACAATTTGTCCAACATTCCACATCCGGGGGAGGGCCAGGATACATACCCAAAAGTAATGTGTTAACATGCACATTGCCCCTGGTAAAATTATGTTAGTTACCGTTTACTTTTTGGGTACCTGGCATCCAAAAGCCTTGAAGCCGTGGAGGTGACTGCATCGTAAAAGATTTTTGTAAACCCTGTGCAAGTACATGTCCCCCTTAAGTTAAAACCATTCCCCAATCACCCCCGATACTTCTTTTCCCGCCTGTAAATCCCCATTATGCCCTGGGGGAAAATTTGTCTTTGGGGGACAGGGTGTTGAAAAGTTGCTTTTGGGGGAAAGGGTTTCAGAAGATTGTATTTCAGGGGCACTGTGGTTCCAGTACCCACATAAACCGGGGTTTGGGGCCCCCTCACATTGAATCCCTGAGGGGTTTGCACATTATGGCATGAAATGTCAATTATAAAAGGCAATATGCACCCCATACCACCACACCTTTTCCCCAATAGCTGTGATGGTACATACCCCCCAGGGGATGCATTTGAAACAGCATTTAGGGCATACAAAAAATCAATTGATCCTTTGATGTTTACATGCAACAATTGTGTAACATGTTTAATTGCCAAACTTTAAATAGCCTTTTTGTTATCCGTTTGGTCCAGGGGATCTAGCTGAACACCATGAGTGTAACTGTTTAAAAAAAACCCTGTTTTTCCCAGGGGTAGCCAACACATTAACACCCCCCGGGTTTCCCTGTGGTCAAATACTGCATGGTGTGGGGTTTGGGTTGTTGTTGGGTTGGGGGTTTGGTGTTGTGTGGTGGTTGGTTTTGGCTTTGAAATTTAGGTTTTCTTTGTTCCGGGGATGATGTTACCCCCCTGATCCATCAGTTATGTCCCCAAGATATAGCATAAAAAATTCATGGGGACAGGCATTTGTGGGGGCTAACTGTGCCAATGGTTGCCTCCCACTACCCCCCTAAACCATTTGCTAAAATGCATCCCATCCAAAAGGGGAAACGCATTTTATGGCAAACTGTGGTGGCACAAATTGTTTTCCCAACCGGGTGCAGTTAATGCGCAGATTCCCACACGGGCATGTCCCCTTGTCAAGGGGATCGGGGAAAATGCACCTCAAAAGGGACTTACCCCAAGCATGTTGCTGTAATCCCGGGTAAGGGAAACAAAAGGGCGGGGCTGCAAGGGCTGCATCCCCCCCTAAATAAAACATCCAGGTTGGCTGTAAAAGAATTTGATTTCTGGCAAAGGGGTGCATGGTAACCCTGAGCAGGAATCCAGGGGAGGGGGGAACTTTGGGTAGGATGGGGGACCGGCTCCAGCAAACCCCCTACGGGTCGGGGACACCACCCACACCCGCCCCATAGGGGAGCAGACGGGCACGGTGTGTGTCCACACCAGGCCAGAGGCCAGTGGCCGGGTGGATTTCCCGGGGACAGGGTTCCAGGGACATGTTCCCAGACAGTCCAACTGAAAAGGAGTGGGAACCCCGGCAGGCAAGGTCACGCCCCCCGGGACACAAGCTTCAAGGGTCACAATCTGAGCTGCAAAATCCCCGTGACCCCAAAAGGCAAATGTGTGCAACACCGAAAAAAAACACTTTGACACCACCCCCCAATGCATCGCAGCATGTCCAACATACACCCCCCCACACCAGACACCCAGGGCAGCCATGCCCCTGGAATTAAACCCCGTGATATGTGAAGTTGGCCACCCGCCCACCCTGGCGGGGACAGTAAAACGACACGGGGTAAACGAATGTAATTGAATTTCATTAGGGCTCAAGGGAAGTGTAATTAAAAATGGTAGGACAAAAACATTTTGGACGACATGCCCAACATCCAAACAGGTGTCATTTTTTTTCCCCCGGAAGGGGGGCCCATTTTTTTTTCACATATTTCTGAAAAAAGTAACAGATTTTGGTAATGACCCCAGGTTCGGCATGTGCTGGGAAGGGGCAGCCCATGTGTAAGGGAGTATCACACATGTATAAATTTGCATGCTTAAGTAAACCGAAGCTGGAAACAACATACCAGATGTAAATATCGTCCCACCTGTGGCAGTTTTGGCTCAGGGGTAATGGACACCCAAACCAGGCAATCACATATTTACGGGGGGGGTTTCCCTAAAATGAAACATTGGGGCCCATTATAGCAGGGCCCTATGTGAAAATCCCCGTCACATACAGGAACATGACACCTTCCAAAACATAAAAACCCCCCCCATAGTTTGAGGCCTTTCCTTGTGGCATACCCTCACAGTACGGACACCCAACTCACGGAACATTACAACCATTTTGGGAGCCCGGGGCATCAACAGGGTATTGACCACACCAAGGGGGGGGACCTGGGTGAAACCCCCACCCATCACCAGAAGATCATACCAAAAAACACAACAACACACACACACACACACACACACACACACACCCAACCAACAAAACAACTGTGGGAACCATCCCACCCCGACGATTTTTCCACACAAAATTACAATTCAAAACTGAAGGGGGTGTGTCACAAGGGTGTACCCAATTGCAAATTGGAAATCAAACCAATGGCATAGTAAAACACCTGCTATATGATGATACGTCTGACAAACATGCAGCAGTATTGGCCGCATTATGTGTACCAATGCTATTGTCCTGCAATTGTGCTGCTATATGCACACGGGAGGATGTAAGTGTTACAGGTGTCGAGTGATGTACAGTCAGTAACACCTGACCACTGTGTAGGTATTATGTCTTCACTGTCAGGTAACAGTAACATAGCGTACTGTTTGCACATGTAATGGTATGATGGCTTGTGACACACCTGTGAGCCGTTCCCGGCGAACATCCATCTACACAGGTGGATCACCACTTTACGTACACACATTCATCCATAGCTGATGTACATCCTACCGTACTGTCAGTATGTCACCATATACAGGTGTCAATGATGGGGCTGCATTGCAACTGCATGTTGTAGTTCTGCACAGATGAGTTACTTACATCAGCTACTGCACATGCATGGCAGTTGCATGAACACTACAGTTTGTACATGTGTGTTGGTCCTACATGCCTGTCATGTAGCCATGTTTGCATGCATTGCAATCAGTGGACATGTGTGTTGACATGCATAACACATGGACTGTTGTATGATATGATGGGTGTCATGGGTAACTAGTACAGAGGGAATGTGTCCTCAGTCAACATTGCTACCTCATGTACTGTTGGCATTCAACAGCCATGGACCCACCTCCCATCTGCGTGTGTATGATTGCTGTAGCCACTTGTCTGTATGGAGGACAGCAAAAGCTATGCTATGTACATATGTGTTGTGTGTTTGGTCCATGCACATATCCACTGCAATTACATGTATGACATATCCAAACATGTGTGTTCGTTGGTGTACAGCGACAGTCATCTGTCACAGCTGTGTAAGACCCAGGGCCCCTGTTATGTGTAGAGCCGACCTGGTTATGTACAGTGGTATCATTGCAATGCATAACACATGATGGAACCCTGTCGGTACATGTGTAGTCTGCACAGTTGCTGTACACCTATGTACAGTCCACTGGTCATGCATCACACTGTGTTGTGTTGATGTATTGCTGGTCGAATGACATGGTGGTGTCTGAGGGCTACATTGTAGACTGCAGTGTGTACCTCTGTGATCTGCACCTGAGACATCTTTAATGGCTCCTGAGTGTGTACTGATCAATACATGTGAGTGGCCGTCATGTACGTGGGGACAGTAATACCATACTATGCCCTTCTGTGTTTAGAATCCGTGTGCATGCAAGATGGCCCTTTGCAACTGCTAAGTGTGTGAGCATGCCCAGTATGCCATTGTCTAGTTGGACACACAGTACATTCCAAACTGCGCCCTTATGTGTTCAGAATCCATGTGCATGCAAGACGGCCCTTTGCAACTGCTAAGTGTGTGAGCATGCCCAGTACGCCGTTGTGTAGATGGACACACAGTACATTCCAAACTGTGCCCTTACGTGTTTAGAATCCGTGTGCATGCAAGACGGCCCTTTGCAACTGCTAAGTGTGTGAGCATGCCCACTAAGCCATTGTGTAGTTGGACACACAGTACATTCCAAACTGCCTTCCACGTTTAGAACTGTGCATGCAAGACGGCCCTTTGCAACTGCTAAGTGTGTGAGCATGCCCAGTACGCCGTTGTGTAGATGGACACGCAGTACATTCCAAACCGACGTGTGATACTAAACATGTGGGCATGGCCAGTGACACCTTGTGCCTCTATGTATGGGCATGGCCATTGACATCCTGTATAGCGATGGTGGACATCCAGGCAACAGATGTCTATTTTCAACGTCACGATGGATGCCTACATTGAACACACTGGCTGACTGTCTTGCAGGGTGTACTGTCTGTGGCGCGTCCCATATCTATGTAGTGTTGTTGTGGTGCTTCATAGATATTTAGTTGCCCTGATCACACCACTGCCGTGTGTTTGTCTACGTCTACCTTGGGACAGTAATATGCTTTCAGACTGCTCACTCTCTATACAGTCCCTGTCGGCGTCCTTGCCTTTGAGGAAGATGTCACCCACCTATAAGTATGCCTCTGGGAGAGCTTTGTTCAGTAATCTCGGTAGCGCGTTCTGTAAATGTGTAGTGTGATAAGGTAGTTAGGTGTATGTTCGACTCCTAGCCCTGCCAAGTGTGTGTGTATGTGTGTGTTTCCTGCAGCCTGGGGACACGGTAATGCTTTTAGATGCCTCACACCACATACATTCCCTATCGGCATCTTTGCCTTTACGGATGATGTCACCCACCTAGAGGTATGCCTCTGGGAGTGCTGTGTTCAGTAATCTTGGTAGCACATTCTGTAAATGCGTATTGCTGTAGTGTGATGAGGTAGTTTGGTGTATGTTTGACTCCTAGCCCTGCCAAGTGTGTGCCTGTGTGTGTTTCCTGCAGCCTGGGGACACGGTAATGCTTTTAGACACCTCACACCACATACATTCCCTATCAGCGTCTTTGCCTTTACGGATGATGTCACCCACCTAGAAGTATGCCTCTGGGAGTGCTGTGTTCAGTAATCTCGGTAGCGCGTTCTGTAAATGCGTATTGCTTTAGTGTGATAAGGTAGTTAGGTTTCGACTCCGAGCCCTGCCAAGTGTGTGTGTGTGTTTCCTGCACCCTGGGGGCATGGTAATGCTTTTAGAAGCCTCACACCACATACATTCCCTATCGATATCTTTGCCTTTACGGATGATGTCACCCACCTAGAAGTATGCCTCTGGGAGTGCTGCATTCAGTAATCTCAGTAGCATGTTCTGTCAATGCGTATTGCAGTAGTGGATAAGGTAGTTAGGTGTATGTTCGACTCCCAGCCCTGCCAAGTGTGTGTGTGTGTGTGTGTGTGTGTGTGTGTGTGTGTGTGTGTGTGTGTGTGTGTGTGTGTGTGTGTTTCCTGCACCCTGTGGATACGGTAATGTTTTTAGATGCCTCACACCACATACATTCCCTATCGGCATCTTTGCCTTTAGGAATGATGTCACCCACCTAGAAGTATGCCTCTGGGAGTGCTGTGTTTAGTAATCTCGGTAGCGCATTCTGTAAATGAGTATTGCTGTAGTGTGATAAGGTAGTTAGGTGTATGTTCAACTCCCAGCCGTGCCTGTGTTTGCGTGTGTGTGTGTGTGTGTGTGTGTGTGTGTGTGTGTGTGTGTGTGTGTGTGTGTGTGTGTGTGTGTGTTTCCTGCAGCCTGGGGACACGGTAATGCTTTTAGATGCCTCACACCACATACATTCCCTATCTGCGTCTTTGCCTTTAGGGATGATGTCACCCACCTAAAAGTATGCCTCTGGGAGTGCTGTGTTCAGTAATCTTGGTAGCGCGTTCTGTAAATGCGTATTGCTGTAGTGTGATAAGGTAGTTAGGTCTGTGTTCTAATCCCAATCCTGCCACGTATGTGTGTGAGTTTCCCACTGCATGACAACAGTACATTGCTTTCACACTATTCACTCTCTATTCACTCTCTGTAGAATCCGTACGGCGTCTTTGCCTTTGATGTTGATGCAATCTGGACGTATGCCTGTGTGAATGCTGTGATCTTGTAATCACGGTAGCGCGTTCTGTACATGCATAATACTGTAGTGTGATAAGGTAGTTAGGTCTGTGTTCTGATCACAACACTGCCAAGTGTGTGTGTGTGTGTGTATTTCAATTTCTATATATGTAATACAGATAGATATTGATATGTATGTGGATATTAGCACTATTGAATGTGCTGCATTATCTGTACGTGAACACCTTTGATGTATGTAAATCTGCTATGGCTCTGTGATAGTGCACATACTGTGTAGTGACCAGTTATTCTGTTGCTGGGTATTACAAGGGACACTGACAACAATTATAGTACAGCACCTTTAAATGGTCGTGTGCACATCTCAGCAACAGTCAGCAGTGGTTGTTACTTTGGAGGATGAGTATGGCTCATATGACTATGTATTACCTGACACTACTATGCAAATCAGGTTAACATTACTGACTCCCATTTATCCACAGGTTGTGATACAGATCCCAAGAATGTATGTGTATACATTGACAGGTGCAGGACTGGAATATTGTTGGATGCATGCAGGAGTGTCCATGGCCAGTAATGGCGATCTGTACAGCCTGGCAGGTACGATTTGTGACTGTCCCACAACCTCCTGTATATGCATGACACATGCTGAAACTGTGTACATGCAGACACACACATGAAACAAACAGCTAGGGCTAACACATACACACACACATTGCATCAACATTGGGCCATGCAAACACTGTTGTCCCTCACACACACACATACTTACATGTTGCTTGGATGGCTTAATGACAGGCTCTGGAAAAGAAACACCATACCCTGTGCATATGATGACACCTGTGCCACCACCTGTAATATGTAACATAGATGCAGGAACAGACTAACATGGTGCTGATGCTCAGGGTGGCTTTATAGCACTGTATTAATGTTAAAATGTTGTTAACACAAAGTGTGATATCCTTCTAGGTGTATGTAAGCAGGCATGATGCATTGCAGCTTTGACCATCAATGTAGTATAGTTTACAGCACTGTTGATTCTGATGATTTATTATCCATCCATGAGCCATTTGACTGACGTGTGTAGTATTGGCAGCATGTGTTTCAGAGTGTGCAGTATGTGTGTGATGTGTGTAGTACAGATTTATATATGCTTACAAACGCGTACACTGGCTTACATGACATTACACGGGCTTCAACATGCTTACACTAGCTTACTCGTTCTTCAACGCGCGCACACAGGCTGACACGTGGCACACATGCTTACTCGGGCTTACAGGCACGCACAGGCATGAACACACTGTCAGCAGGTTTGCATGAAACTTCAGTGATATCCATGGCGTACACCTTCAGTTTCCTGACTGTACCTAGGATAAATCATAACACGCCTCTTCCACTGATGAGTAACTGACAGCAAACATGTGACACATTGCTCCGATAGGATTACAGTGTTTTATACATACACACTCATGATGTCACCTATCTTCTACTCTGATAGCCCCCTTAACCTACTATTCCACTTTAGTGGCTTGGCTCATATGGCATGACAAATTGTGATTCACTATCCTCAGCCTCAATTGCATCGGATTGCCTACTAATGCTAGGTTACATCTCTGACAGAGCGCTTCCACACATAGCAACCAGTACTCAGTAGCCATCTTGTCTTCAGCTTGCTATTCACCTGCATGGCGAGCTAACTGTTGACGATAATTACAATGTCTATGTGTATTTTAAATATTTCTCTTGTTTTAAAAGCGCAGGCATTTTCGCGCCTCTGCGCTATGCTTACACACCGGAGATTGGGGGAGGACAAATAGAGTTTTATTAATTTACAATGGAAAAATATGCCACTGGCCTTATATTTGGCCATTGGCATGCTTCTTCAACCGAATTCATCCTTTATTTGCAGCTGACATTGCTCCGTTTAGCTACTTGCAGAATGTAACTCGGTTAACATCCGAGTACATTTCTGCACATAACTCTACTCTTGCACAGACAGCTTACTGTTACATGTATCGCAGATTTACATCATTTGCATAGCTTTCACCTACAAATTGGGTAATTTGCATATCCTAACATTGTCCGTGCAATGTTCGGTTTAGGGGCTGTCTTACACGCCCCTACAGGATATTGCTGAATAGCTCGGCAGACATCTTGCCTTGTTCTACACTTCCTCTACTCATACACGCTGGCCAAGGCTCCATGACCCCTGCCCTAAGCTTTGCTGTGTGCTAATATGTCTATTTGTGGAGTATGCATGGCTGTAGGTGTGGTTTGACCTGCTACATCTGACATTTCTACAAAGCAGCTCCCACCTTCATCATTTGTAACAGTGACAGCCCTATAGGTACTATATATATAGCTGTGACATTTGACATGTCATCACATATCTGCGGGCAATACTGAACTGACTACTTCAGCGCTTTTCATACCTCCAGAGTTTTCTTGTAGTAGTATAGTCGATAATACTGTTTCCTATCACATGTATTTGTTTCTGATACAAGATATATCATTGTATTACACCACTACACACAAGAAGAAATCACAGGGCCAGATGCCATTACATTCCTTTTGCAGTACACACCCGCCAAGAGTGTTGTGTTCCTCACAAAAGCCAACAGGTGCTAATCAAAACATATTATGCTATCATCTACCTTATGTGTTTGCCAGTATTTGCGATGTCCGTCAGTGGCAGAACTCACATGTGAGTGTGGGAGACTGGACACTGTACCGGGGACACTGCATAACACCCTGAGGGACACTATTAACCTTCCACATTGACAATCACAGGGCATAAGTAGTCATTCACATTTATTGAGGTACATATTTTTGACTTATACATGTTTTGTCATTTGTCATCCCGTCTTTCTTCACACCTGTCCACCTGATATCACTAGTTCTGTACATTTATTTAGGAAAGGGTTACCTTCATACCTCTCAACTGTACACATGTTGGGTAAATGTCCCAAACTTAGACTTATAATGTTGTTCCTTCTTTGTTATTATTGTGCCTTTCTGTTAGATTAGTGGCAGGTCATTAAGGACTGTGAGGTTAGATAATAATGACAGACATTAGTAGTTTATAACTAATAACCCTCAAAACATTCATACTAATGAATTATCCATTATTCTATCAACGTTCTAACTTTGTCAGAGGAATATTTAACATAGTCCCTATTTGTACTTATTTAAATATGCCTTTGTCCAGATGTCTTATTCTGAAAGGTTGAGAGGTATGGTTATCATCTTATTCGTACGCATGTACGTCCATGATAATCGCTTACATGACACTGATATTCATCCCTAGGTCTTCCCCCAATGGTTTACACAATATCCAGCAGATGGGTTCTTCATTTTGGAAGGTATAGGCATGTGCTATACCCACATAGGAATATTAATCACTCTCATGGGGCGGACCTAATAAATCTGTGCCAACCAACACCTGTGAACCTAGGCTCATTCTTGCATACCCTTGATTCCCATATCTGACACCCTTCCACAGTAATCATAAGACATATTTAATGTGAGCGATAATAAAGTATGAAGATACTTCTAAGCACTATCCACTCTCCGCATATCGGGACATATGTCATACATTCTGTCAACCCATGTGTTATTACCCTTGCACAAGCTACTGTTGCATGTACAGCTATATTGTAGCTGCGGATGTGACTTCCTTTGCGTCAATTATTACTGGCCGTTGCTTGTAGACAACACTTTTTGGAGTCCTGCAAAGGACACCTATATCCATGTTTAAATAGTATCACTTGCAGATTTGGCACACTGGTACTTTCCGGGCAATGGTTTGGAAAGCAGCAGTGTATTTACCTTTCTTGCATGTCTGTATGTCTATCCATAATAGCTATGACGTAGCCTATTTATGTACATGTGTTATATCTACAAGGACAAATGTTTCTGTGTTTGTTATGTATATATCGATTAATGTAATTGTGTGTGTGTGTGTGTGTGTGTGTGTGTATATATATATATATATATATATATATATATATATATATATATATATATATATATATATATGTCTGTATATTCTTTCTTTCATATATTTATTTAGTTTAAGTCTGTGGATATATATCTATACACAAATATATATATATCCATATATAGATATATAAATAAACGTGTAGAAAACAGCATTCATTTGCTATGCTGTGAGCAGATTACACATGTGCAGGCGCACTTACATATCCTTATTATGGGTTACATATGTTTACTAAGTCTTTGTGCTTACGTGGGCTTTCTTAATTGTGATGGTACCAGTACAATATCTGTAATCCAGTTAACAGACATATGCGAAACACACATTCACCTTTACATATTTAAATGTCTTTACAGCACACACGCATTCATTAACTCATATGTGCTGAAGTCGTAGTTGACTATTTCCTGTATGCATTCATATGAGGATTATTATTTTGGACATGAATTAACTACAGGTATGCAGTGGTACAGTAAACAAATGTGAAGGTTTGTTACTGTAAATATGTACGGACGTAGTTGACCCGGGACTGCATTCACGTTTGCCGGATGCTGTAATCACTATACTATTGGTGTTCTGACTCATTTATATGCATACCCATAGTACATAGCTACATTAACATACACCTCACCGCTTCACTTTCAACACAGGCATCCATTCTCCTGCTGGGAAAAACACGGTACTACATATTACACATTCCCTATTCCCTACTGCTCTGGACCCAAGCTGCATATTTAATCACTCCAAGGATATGCAGAACTCCAAGGCTTATAGTCCTGGCACATACAAGTCTTTGATTGTCAGGGTGTTCCTGTGGTGATCTGGGTTTAGGCTTGTCTGCCTGGTGAACGGAACTGCCCTGACCGAGTTCAAATGTCAGACGAAGCACATGGACAGCATTTGTCCATTTTATAGAGGTTTACTTGAGTTTACAGACACAGCTCTTTCAGCACCTGTCAGCAGCTTTTTATGTTGGCAATACATAATATGGGAGGGGGTGGTTACAATACATAACCCACAGTGAGGGGTGTTTACATCAGTGCCTTCATCACCCTTATACCATTTGCCACTATGCGAATGTGTGCAATATATTTCTGCTTATTCGTGTCGGGACACGTGCGTCACGGGAAAGTGTTTGATCCTGGGTAGTAGGTTATGCATGACCACTTAGGGCTGGGCAGTGTCGTACACCTCTAATGCATATTCCAACTTCTATCCAGATATCTACAGGACTGGACTTCGTGTCTTCCGTTCTAATGTTTACACAGGTTATGTATCCCATGAGGGATATCCAAAAATTGTACCGATCCACAGCAAGAGGTATACTGAACATCGTTTTGGAGTTACGAAAATGTGCTGAGGTCATGTGCAATCCTGCAACCGGCTAGGGTGACACTACCTACTACATATGCATAGTGGTCACTATGTGTAGCTGTGGCTGCACCACACCAGTAGGCCAAGTACGGCTTGATTTGGTCGACGTTCAGGTACGGGAGCAGGTTGTGTGATGTGGAGGGGACGCTGGGTAGTCCATTATGCATCCAGGTGTGTTGCATTTGTTATGGCCAGTTCCATCCAGGTGTGTTGCATTTGTTATGGCCAGTGCCATCAGGACCAATCTGTGGGTATGTGCCGGTGATATATCTATACATTTGTATTGCACATTTCAATATTTATCTGTTTGTGCGATTGTGTTCTACAGTATGGCCTGTCTGGTTGTATTACAGCTGTTTATACATGTGTTTGTGTTTCTTTCAGCTTCACCCGCTGCTCCCTCATACACCTCCAGTTCACCTATTTTGCATACGACACAATATCGCCTTGGAGGACTGTCCCATTACCCATCCACCCCACACACACAGATTCCTCACACCCCATACATCTGTGCTTTGGTTGTTAGCCCATGACACGGCCAGAATAACACATTGAATACCCTACATGTATCTGGTACCTGTATGGTTGTGTGGACTACCCTGCCATGTTTGCTTTCCACATGCTATACTTCATGCACATAGGTACACGCCCATACTTCTCTCTCATTACATGTTTGGTATACCCGGGTACTACCCGTTCGACTGTGACACATCCTAACAAGTTCGGCTTGTACCGCTGACTTCCGGATTTTGGCAGCCTGTTGTACTCATTGGTAGGATGCCACCTTTTCCTATGTCCAGGATGGGATATATTCCATACACATATCTGACTGTAGTGGGCAACACCTCCCCACAGTCGACGGTAGGGTTACCAACTTTTCAATTGGCCAAAGTGGGACATTTTTGGTACACACATCACATTTTACAGGCCGACACATACCGATGGTCAGTACACAGGATAGAACTTAGACTTCTTGCCTATATCAAAGCTTATTCTTGTAGCAGTTCAGTTGCTTATTCTGTTTCTTCTAACATTTATGTAATTTAGATACAGAAAACCTGTTTAATGCAACTATTACATAACGTATAGGGAATAATTTTGTCCTATAATCTCAGGACATTTGCCATTGTTACAGGTTTTTGTCAGGACACAACTGCCCAAGGAGGGACTGTCGCTTGCAAGGTGGGACAGATGGTAATCCTAGTCAACGGTACGGATAATACTGTTCCTTTCGGCCTACATGTGTCCTTATTGTTGTGGCTGTTTGCATGCTCCTTCTGTTTTGTTTACATGCTTATTCTATTTCCTATCACATTTGGTATGTGAAATACGGACATACCTTTTGTATGTGACTATTACATGCCTTGTGGGATATAATTCAGACATACGGTTGCTAGATATCTACATTTCTCGTGTATTTTGTTATGGACCCATCTGCCCAGCTGTGTACCCTCCCTCACATTATGGGTCAGCTGGTGACCCTCACCATTGGGCTGGACGTACCTACTGGCAGATTGCTAACATATGATGCGTTTCACTTCCACTTGGTATGGCTATCTATACTGTGTTGGACTATGGCCACACGGTCTTCCATGTCATTTGTTCGTGGGATAGGGACCCATTATTCCCTACCGTGCATTTCTGTTCGCTTCATCACTTTGTGTTTGCAGGTACTTTCTTGCATGCTTTGCATACGTTTCAGTATCCAGGGACACTGACGTGGTTACTATCTTGCAACCTGTAATATGCAAGCATTTTAAGTTGCACATCGACAGCTGCCGTTTCCACGCCTCCGTGTGGCACTTTGACACGCCCTATGCACTCACGCGCCTTTCCTGTGCACGTGGTTGTGTTGGCAGCACACCTTCATTACTATGCATTTGGCGCTACTGCGCCATCCTCATGCCGCACGGTCGGCACAAGCCTAACGCCGGCCTTGCGCCGAGCTTCATGAATCCCGGGGAGAAAGGTGTGAGACTACTTTCTGCTGTTTTTACTGCAGAGAGGAGAACTTAACATTGATTCACAGCTGCTTCCTATGTAGCCATGCATTTCATAGCAATACAAAGCAAATTAGGTTAGTTAGGGATTTAAAGGCAGTTGTCACCTCTTCTGATGAATTTACATAAGCAACTTCAGAGTATTGAAATGCTAAGTTTTAAATCTTGGTTATTTATACTTCTTTTTATATTAAGATGACTTAAATGTAGTATCAAAGATTTATGTGACATTTAGAGAAAAGTCAGAAAATATTTTTTCTTGTAAAATACCAACACATTTACCATTTTCAACCACCCCACCCACATAGACACACACACTCACACACACACACACACACACACACACACACACACACACACACACACACACACACACACACACACACACACGAACAGGACAGAACTGCCCAAATTAGGACTGCTCTGCAGAAGAAAAGACAGACAGGTGGCAGCCTTATCAACTAGGTGCACTGATATTGTTTATAAAAAGGTCTTTTATGCTTTTTTGTGACATCCTTCCAGAGATGAGTGCATATCTGGTACACAGATCCATGTTAAGAGACACCCATTGACTTTGAGTCAGCCCTTACACATTGCATTGTATTCTCCTTAACATTAGTAACTGTCAATTGTGCATGATGCAACAAGGATCATTTACTGCAGCGTGTTTTCACACCTCAGGATGAGAGTGTGGGGGATGGATGGTCTATCAGTTCCTTTAGATCTACAAAATAATCCCTTTTGCCTGCTACCTACTTTCTTTTGCAGGAAGTAACTAACAACTATTTATAACATACAACAAGCTCTCACAGACACATAAATGAGGATCACTCAAGCAAATATAGAAGCAATTCTGTTACAGAAGGTGTGTTAGATGACAGTGCTTCACACTCCTGCCATTCTATCTTAGCGACGTGAGAAAATGGCACAACTTCCTTATGTATAGCATGGCACATATAAGCAGGAATGAATGCAAGAAAATAAGATCAAGTTACCCTGGCAGGCCCCATCGACACCCATTTCTTGGTAAACACTTTCAAACTGTAAAAGAAGCACCTGGAGTGATTTTGATTTTCAGCCGTTAAAATAGCTAAGAAAACAAATATACAATGAATTTTTTGAGCTGTATGGTGGAGTTTTCCTTTAACCTCTAGAGATAGTTTATTCCTGAAAAGGGTGAGTCAGTCTGTGATGAATCCATTTTCTCCATCTTGTTCAGTTTACATCACCCCTCGGTTGTCTATAAGTCACAAAATTCAGGGTTAGAGCTTACTGAGATCTAATGTGAGATAAATACTAAAATCAGCATTGTACTCTCTAATGAGACTGATTAATTATTAACATAGGGAGAATAATATCTTAGGATCTATCCTTTGGCTACTTGTTCTATGTAGAAAGATTTCTTGGCAGTAGTCACCAGATGATGATCAAAGCAGTTAGAACTGCAGACCCACATGCAATGCCCCTGGCTACCTTTTCATATTGCAAGGATGTGTTACTATACTGTACCTTGTGGGTAACTTCTGTTTTCCAAAAGAAGCAGTAGTATACCTTTTAACATTCACTGTAAACCCATTTCTATACACCATGTATTAAATAAGGAGAGTTGTTTTTGAAGGGTTCAGATATTTAAAGTGGTTTTAACAATTACACTCAGATTTGTGTATTTATAGATAACCCAAGGCCACTGAGTCTCATGATCATTCTTGCTTTGCCATTACCCTCCCTCAAGCTGCACCTCCTTTTTCCAAGACTATGCTGTTCAGTCCTGAAATAAATTTGTGAATATCCATCCAGTCATCTAGCCTGTTTAAAAGAAGATAGTGAATCACACTGCTGTACAAGTTTGCCTGTCAAAGTGGTTTGTCAGACTCTGGTTTATAAACCTGTTTCTCCACTGTGTTTTGTTTATCTGTTGGTGAAAATTTTCATTCCCAGTTCTAGTACTGTTTATCAGGAAAAGAGATCAATAGCATGAAATAATCCGCTTGATATTATTTCTTAATTTATAGATCCAAATTCAGTAGTTTGTCCTATTCTTTTCCCATGGAAAAAATGAGACCATGATAAGGAATTCAAAGTTCTAGCAGTTGTGGAAATATTGTACTTGCAGAAAAACAGGAAGTCCCAGCCAATTTTGTCTCTAATAGAGCAGTGAGTGCAACTGAGATCTCCCCTCCAAAGTCTATAAGACACTGAATAAAGGGATAGAGATTCCAGCTTGTATTGGTAGCTCAGGGATATAAGGCCTGTGATCTTCTGGTTAGGAACCTTTGGAGTCTTTTTAATTATTTGATATGTTTAGTAAGTCATATCCAAAAGTGGGCAGGGACACTTTATTTGTTTTACTGACTTGATCAATGCTAAGTATAAGACAATTATTACCTCTTTAGACCTTGATGATATCCTTTGTCAATTAGCTGAGCTCAATAAAAGGATTCCCTGTCAGCCATTGTCTCATGATGATCAAAAGAGAGGGAACTATCAACCCAAGTACCTGGGTCCCCAGATGCAATTTCATTTTGTAGATGTATATAGTGTAGACATGTGACAAGGGTAGCGGTTGTCTACCAAAAGAGGTGATACTATTCCTTTTACCATTAGTTTAAGCCCAGAGTTTACTAGTGAGAGTTCATTCTGAAGGTTTGGATATCAAAGGTTGACTTACACCCCACCCACAGCTTTCAGTGCTATGAAAACTTTGCCAGACACAGATTCTGGCACTTTGCTTGGAGCTGTGACAACTAAGTATGTAAAAGGAAACTTGCCAGGCACAAACAGTAAGGGATATCCCTGTCACTTTCATACTTTCTTTTGAGGCAGTTGCAACTTTTACTGTGTGGGCTCTGTCTTTCAACCCGTTTGCTATCAGTCTTACCACATATGGGGTAAATTTTAAAGCATTTCACTTTTGGAATATGTTAGCATGGAGAAAGATGTCAGAGGCCTTGGCAAAGTCATGTTACATCATATTTCCACAGAATGAACTGCAGGAAGATGTAAAGGCCCACAACCAATAAAGGCCATATTTGATAAATCAAAAACTCTTTAATAATAAAATAAGAAAACAAGCGCTTTTGTCTCCACATTAGGAGACTTTATAAAGATAAACTAAAAAGACATACAGACACCATTTATACATGAGCATGCCCACACTGTAAAACAATCAGAATGTATCACTGATGAATACTTGAATAAATGAATTCACTAAAGTCAGCCCACTTAATGAACTCAATGTGAACCTTTTATCTTAAGGTAATACCTGCATAAGTACATAAAAGCTATACATGACGTAAGTACATATTACCAAATGCTATTAAAATAACAAAATCATACAAATAAAAAAGCAGTATCACTAGACCCTAAAAGTAGCACAAATATAAATAACATAAAATTGCACTGTAAGCTGTATAACAACATACAGCCCCACTCAGTCGTACAGTATGCATATACCCGTGTTGGCAATATAATGAATAAAAGGGGAATAAGACGACATGTTTAAAACAGGGAACAATATATAAGAACTGCATATTTAAAAGAATTTCTACATATTAATAGATAACTATGACAATAAAATTTCATCAGAATTCAATAAATATATACATATAAGTTGTATGCAATAATAATTATACATAAAACACTATAGCTAATCAAAATTAATAACCACAAGAATAAATACAATAAATACATCATGGCCACCATTTACAGCTTCCGTAACTCTTTCAAAGAAATTTACCATATTTAATAGAGGATCATACCTTTCAACTGTACAGATTTTCACAGAATTTCCAGATTTTTGCCTCATATTTATGGCCTGTTTTTCATAAAAGTGTGTTGTTTTGGCAAATTAGTGGTAAATCATTGAAGACTGAAGTTAGAAAGTAATGATAGACATTTGAGTTTCAGACTTCATATCATTCAGAAAATTCATGCTAATGTAAAACCTGTTATTATATCAACTTTCTAAGCTGCAAGAGCAATATTTAAAAATTGCCCCTATTTTTGGGCCTTTGCCCCACTTTTATTTATGGTTTTGCCGAGATTTCTTGCTGTAAGAGTTTGAGAGGTATGGACAGGATCTATTTTCCACAACTCAGACAACATTTTTGATATCACAGTTTATGAGGTCAGTTGTAATACATTTCATGGCTTTGCAGAAGAGGTTTGTATGGCTGATAATACTATAATTATCCTGGTCAGTTGTAAGGCCCCCCTTAATTTAGGGGCATCACAACTGCTATGCATCACTCATCAGGGACAAAACCAGTGGCTAAACTTAAGCTAAACAGTCTAAGTGTGTCTGTAAGGGCATGGTTAGCATAATTAATTATGCAACCAGGTATATAGTATTTTTGGTCTTGGTTAGCCCTTTCAATAAATCATCTTTACAGATAACTGGATCATGAAACTGGATAATTTAGAGATTATCTGTAAATTTGGTTAACTAGAGGTTCTGCTTATCATGTCTGTCACTCTCCTGCTTTGGACACAATAGAAGAGTCTTTGTGGGTTCTGTTCAAGCAGCTTTATTTTATACAAACACATCACAATAGAAGTTTACTGACTTAAAGTTAAGTAACTTACTGTATATACCAACTAACCACTGTAATCATACATGCTTACTCTCTGGCTGTACTCTCAAAATGGCTCTAGGAATGGCACGTGCCTGGAATTTATATGTGCATGCTCAGTCTTTCACGTGGTTCTTAAAGACACAGCACACGACATCTGCACTCTGATCTACATCCTCCCTCTTGAAAAATGAAACATGCAACGTTATGAATCTATTTGGCATGCAGATATCACACACAGTTCTCAATCATGCATTTACACAAGATAAGGTACATATATACACAGTTAAGTCCATGTTGCTGCATATTTCACACTGGGCCTGGATACTCGTCCATATCATGTGACATAACACTAGAAATTGGGTTTAGCAACTGGAGCTGTCTCTGTAAAATGTTCAATGTTAGAATAGCTTGGAACATCTTCAGGAATGGAATCAGAGGTAGGAACACACTCTGGAATGGAAACAACATTTGGTTCACTCTGAGATCTAGAGTCTGTGTCATTGAAACAATGTTGTGATGATAAGATGCCTGGGATTTCTCCTGTAATCCATACCCTCAGATTCTACAAGGTAGGATCTCAGCTAGGCACATATGCCTGTAACTTGACCAATCTGGTAGAAACCTTTCGCAGTTTGTATTCTGACTCTCTCTCCTTCCCTCAACAGATGAAGACATCTGCTTGACTTGTCATAAGTGGACTTCTGAATAGAACTCTTCTTGAATAATTGAGCCTTGATGGTCCTATTGTTCTTAGCTTTAGGGCTCAATAAACTGGAACTAATAGGTAATGTAGTTCTTGTTTGTCTGGAAAGAAGTCTTTGACCAGGTGAGCTGAGAATATCATTACGGGGTATGTTTCTGAGATTAAGCAAATTTAAAAAAAACATTAGTATTGTCATGCTTTGACCTTTCAGGTAATTGCTTTGCACTCTGCACTGCACGTTCAGCTAGACCATTTGACTGTGGATATTCAGGACTGCAAGTAACATGTACAAAGTCCCATTCTCTTGCAAATTTCTGAAACAACTGACTAATAAACTGAATATCATTGTCAGAAATAACTTTGGGCGGACTGCGATGGATTGAGAAATGATGTTTAACAGTAGTAGATGTTAGATTAAGTAGAAGATCAATCTCAAACCTATTCAAATAAGAGTCTACCATTTCCAAGTAGTGTTGATTGTTCCACTCGAAGATATCAGTGGCTACTGTTGAACAAAGTAGTTTAGGAACTGGATTTAGCTGAAGTGGTTCTCTTTTCAAATGCATTCTAGTACTATTGCATACTGAACAATAAGAAAGTACTTTATCAACATCTTTCAGTAATGAAGGGAAAAATACTAATTCTCTCACTCACCTCTTAGTGGATGTGAAACCTGAGTGACCACAATGAAAACCTGGATGTACTCGTGTTGTAAGGAAGCTGGAACAGTTTTAGGACCTTTGAAAATAATGCCATCTTCCATCAACATTTCATCTCTGTAGGGAAAATAGGTTTGCACTGCAGGTGGTACACTAGACTGCTTTGACAGCCATCCAACATTAAGGTAGTAATTGAGCTTTTGCAAAATCAGATCAGTCTTTGTGTGATCTCTCAACTCATCATGCCTATTGGTAGAAAAGTTATGTACTGCCATCACATCCAAGTCAAAATTCTCTTCGTCAAGCTATTTTGTTGTATTCCTGGGCGATCTGGATAATGTATCAGCCAGATGGAGTAGTTTGCTTTTCGTACAGACCATTTTAAAGTTGTGCTTTTACAATTTGAGCATCGTTCTTTGTAATCTTGCTGGAGCTGAAAGCATAGGCTTCTTTAGAATAGTAACTAGAGGCTGGTGGTCAGTTTCAGTCTGAATAGCTCGATCATAAATATAATCATGAAACTTGGAACATGCAAATACTATTGCCAAAAGTTCTTTCTCAATTTGAGCATACTGCATCTCAGTTTGGGTAAGTGTTCTAGATGCATAGGCTACTGGTCTGCCCTCATGAAGTATAACTTCACCAAGACCAAATTTTGAAACATCACAGGAAAGAGTAACTGGTTTGTTCACATCATAGCATCTTAATGTAGGTGGGGTGGCAATTTTCTGCTTGAGGTCTTCAAATGCCTCCTGGTGCTGTTCTAACCATGTCCGTGCAACATTTTTGCACATTAGCTCTCTTAAAGGTGCTGTCAACTCACTGAAATCTAGTATAAACTTGCCTAAATAGTTGACCATGCTTAAGAAACACAGTGGAGCTTGAACATTGTCTAGTGCTGATATCTCAAGAATAGCTGCTTGCTTGGTCAGGTCTGGTCTCAAGCCAGTACTGGTAAATAAATAACCTACATATGTAACTTCTGGGAGTCTGAATTTACACTTCAGAGGATTGAGCTTCAAGTTCACTTCACGTGCTCTGTCTAGAACTTTCTTTAGGTGTCTGTCATGCTCTGCTTCACCATTGCCTCCAACCAATAAATCATCTACTATTATGACAGAAGGATAACCAAAACAAATTTGTTCCATTGCACTCTGAAAGACTTCACTTGCAGAATTTATTCCAAATGGCATCCATAGAAATCTGTATCTGCCAAACAGGGTACCAAAAGTGGTTAGTAATGAGGGTCAGATCCAAGACAGAAAAAAACAGTGTAATTCGGCATTAGGGCTGCCACCTCTTTGACTGTGTGCATTGGATGATATGGTCTTTTCAATGTTTTGTTCAAATATCTTGGGTCAATGCATATTTTGATTTTGTCTAAGCCTTTTTTGTGAGCTGCTACCATAGACAATACCCATTCAGTTGGTTCTGTAATTGGACAAATTACACCTTGCTGCACCATTTTATTCAACTGAGCCTTAACTTTATCCTGCATAGCTATCGGAACTCTTCTTGCTGGTCTGACTACTGGAATGACCTCTGGGTCTAACTTCATGGAATACACTACTGGAAGTTTGCCCAACCTGTCATCGAAAACATCAGCATATTCTGAGAAAATGGCTTCAGAAAAATTAGAATTAGGATATGCACTTATATGATGAACTTCTTTGGTAAAAGAAAGCAGATTTATTCTCAAACTATCTTTGAGACCCAATAAAGACTGTACTGGTCTTTTGACTACATAGAATAACAAGTTGTAACAAACAGTTCTTGGCCAAATAACATGAAAGCATCACTGAGCCTTCGGTTTTATTTATTTATGTATTTATTTATTCCAGTTTGATGACCGGGAAGGTCCACTGGGCTCGGGGAGCCCATTTTCAGGGGAGGCCCAGGGAGAAAAGCTCCACAATACATAGTTTAGTTACATGAATTATTATAAAGAAACTTTGCATTACAAACAACAGGTAGTATTCAATAAAAGAAAACTTTACATTACAAACAACAGGTAAAAGCAAAGAAAACTTTGCATTTAAAAAAACAGATAGCATTCATAAAAGAAAACAGTCAATTACTGTTTTGTTTTGGTGAGAAAGACAGGCAAAAAGCCTGGTGGCTAGATTTTACAGTTTAGTTATTTATACAATCTATGTTTGAGAGAGATTAGCTAGGTGAGAAGGTTAGCCAGGAGTGAAAGTGGAGGAGAGCTTGAGAGGTATGGGGTGAAGAGTACAGTTGCATTTCCTGTTTAAATAAAGGAAGGAATGAAGAAGAGTTTTAAAGTTTTCAAGGTTGTCACAGGTCCTCAGTGAGGAGAGAAGGGCATTCCATTTTTTAGCTAAGGAGAAGGATAGCAGAAGTTGACCAGCTGGGCACTTGGGTTTTTGGATGGTGATTAGATTTTGGTGGGTAGATCTAAAGGTTCTATGTCGGGTATACGGTTGTAGGATATTGGAAAGTGCAGGGCACTTAGTAGGTTGGAACAGTAATCTGTGGACTGTGGTGATTTGGAGAAAGTCAAGTTGGTTGGGGCGTTCAAGCCAATTTAATGAGTGAAGGGAGGAACAGTGATGAGAGGAGGATTTGGCTTTGGTAGCAAATCTGGAGATTTTATTGTAACATACTTCCAGTTTGGAGGAGAGTGTGGAGGATAAATTAGTGAGCAGAGGGGTGCAATACAGTAGGGAGGGAAGGAGATAGGTTGTGGCGAGAGTTGGTAGCAGGAGAGAGGAAGTAGTTGTTTCTATAAAGTAGGCCAAGTTTTATATGGGTTTTCTTTATGTTTTGCTGTTTGTGAGTGTTAAATTTTAGGTGTTCATCAATGGTGACACCAAGAAGTTTGGCAGAGGGAACAACCTCTATAATGGAATTGTTATGGCTGGTTATTTGAAGTGAATTTTTATCAATAGTGGAGGCTTTTGAATGAGATAATAGAAGGATTTTAGTTTTGTTGGCATTTAGTGAGAGGTGATTTTGGAGCATCCAGTTTTCGGTGGTTGAGAAGGCTGTTTGTGTCAGTGATTGGAGATCTGTTAGGTTAGAGGCATAGCAGATCAAAGTAGAATCAGTTTGAATGCTTTCACCTCCATAAGCAACAAGTTTCGCACTACTGGCCACATTGAGTTGCTCATTAGTTCTCACTCTAGCAAATGTGTCTGCTGATATAACATTACACTTTGAGCCAGTGTCTACTTTAAGGTCTGTGGATTTACCATTGATCCAGACAATACAGAACACTTTGCTTTTTGCCAATAAATTCACTGCATCAACTCTTTCACTAATTACTGATACACCATCCACATAGAAAGCTGACTGCTGCATCTCTACTTGATCACCCTGCTTTTTTGTGACCTTTCTTTACAACTGCGTGAGGTTTACCTGATTTGCAAACTTTTTGGAAATGGTTCCATTTTTTACACTTGTGACATTGCTGACCAAATGCTAAGTATTTCGCTCTTTTAGACTCATGATTTGCACCACAATTGCAACAGTTAACAATAAAGCTGGACTTTAGTTTTGCTAATTCATTCTTGTACTGTACTGAGCATGCTCCTTTAACTGAACTGGTCTTAGAACTTGCTGGAAAACTATGTGATTTCCTTGATGGGCCAGCAGGAGTTGTGGCTGCCCTGTACTTAGGCCTACTTCTGTTTGCCACATGTTGCAAGCTATCTACATTTGTTCTGGAGCCTGCTGAAACCATGCTCTTTTTCACTTGCAAATTGTGTTTTTCTGACACTTCATGGATTTGGCAAATCTCTATGGCTTTATTCAACATTAAATCACTATCACAAAGCAAGATCTTTCTCACAGCAGCACTATTAATACCATACACGAGCCTGTCCTTTATTAACTCATCTTTTAAGTTACCAAACTGACATGTTTTAGCCTTGTTTCTCAGATCAGTTATATAAGATGCAAAAGATTCCCTGGTTTCTGATCCCTCATGTAAAACAAATGCCTCTCTAGTGTAATATTTGTCTGGGGGTTACACATTTCTCTGAACTTGCACTTCAGACACTCAGAGTCTTCCCTTAACTCAGCCTGTACAACAATACAATGGTTTTCACCTTCTCCTTTATATACTGCCAGTGGATACACAAATGAACGCTTTCTTTTTATGGCCTCTGACCAAGCTAAGTTTAGAAACATGAATGCTTGGTGCGTACATCTTTAACTGAATAAGCTGATTGTATAAAAATATCATACTCTTGCTCAGATATTCTCCAGTTCTCTGCAATATTCTGATCAAATACAAGAGGTGAGAGCTTTCGAAATTCTTCTGCCATATTAATTCATACCAGTGAACGGTTTTGCAAATAAGCACAAACACATACACATACTCCAGAAATTTACTCCAGTTCTTGTATCTTTGCTCAGTAGCACAACGAGCCTCTGTATAACTGAACTTTGCAAAATAAGTTTTTCTCAGGCACTGTAATAGTCTTGAAATGACTGTATTGTACAAAATCACCTCTTATCAGTATAAGAAACATATCAAATAACTGCACAATGCAAGCCTTTTTGTAACTGGACTTTGCCAAATAAGTTTCTAGGGCACCATAATACTTTTGAAATTACTGTATTGCTAAAGTAATTTATCATCAGTTTAAGAAACACTTCAAATAACTGCACGGTGCAAATGAACTGGGCAGGAGAAGCTCAGTGTCAATAACATGTTGAAGTAATGGCACTCTGAGAATAAACTGTACACAACACACTGAAACTTCCCCAAAATGGCAGTACCTTCTAGGCAATTTTCTACAGTGCAAGGAACTCTCTGTAATGGCAACACTTTGCGAATAGACACACCCACCACAAGAAACTTGCATTTTGCACACAAATAACTCAAAGAAATACATGCACAGTAATAAGCACACACTGTGAGCACTTTTACACACATTGAGATACTTTGAATAACTTTAGTTATGCTCTTGATACAATACGAAAGCGTAGTTATGCCAAACACATCACTTTTCCAAAAAACATCCAGTCGCCTTGCTTCATTTATGCTTAATGTGCCCTTTTTTGCCCTTATTTTGTTTGCTTGTTTAGTCTCTTTTCATGCTCATTATACTTTTGTTGTGCTTGCATTACTCTAAACATGCCCATTTTGCCTTTAAACATGCTTGTTTTACTTTTCTGTTAATCATTTTGTCAAACACCTTTACTTTAAACATTTCCCTTAGTTAATAAGCCTTTTGTACCTCCTTGTTTCCTAATTGTTTCCTAATGCAATTTGTGCCCTTGTAATGACCAAATTTGTCCTTTTCATGAAATAAATAGTTTGTGCATATTCTCATTACCTTTGCTTCTTTTCAAGCTCTTTTTCATGCTTGTTTCTCTTAGAAACACTTCACTGTCATCTCAGCACCTCATGGCTCTGATTTTTATTCTCTGCGATCCCGGTTATGACACCATGTCACTCTCATATGACACAATAGGAGAGTCTTCATGGGTTGTGTTCAAGCAGATTTATTATATGCAAACATCACGATAGAAGTTTACTGACTTTAAGTTAAGTAACTTACTGTATATACCAACTAACTGCTGTAATCATACATGCTTACTCTCTGGCTGCAATCTCAAAATGGCACTAGGAATGGCACTTGCCTGGAATTTATATGTGCACGCTCAGTCTTTCACGTGGTTCTTGAAGGCACAGCACATGGCACGTGTACTGTAATCTACAATGTCTAAGATCAGAGAAGTAGATGACAAGTAGGAGAAGACACTGTAAAGACCTCTGAGGGACTCTACTTGTTACCTTAGCACTGTCTGAAGAGACACCTGCCATAGGAACTATGTTGGTTCTCTTTTCCAACTAATTTACAATCCATCTTACTATATATATGTATGCTGTAATCTAGTTGCATGCTGTTTTTCTCTCACTAATATGTTGTTAGAGCTTTTCTGCCTTAAATGACCCAGATGGACCTTCCTGGTAGCCAAATGCAAATAAATAAACAAATAAAAGTGAGAATGTTTGTTTAAGGATGATAGTTTCCTTATAATTCTATCATGAGGTATGGTATGAAATGATTAGATCATATCAAAATAAGCTGTATGAACATCATGACCACAGCCATCAGCTTGTATAACCCTCTCAGTGATATTAACAAAGTTTAACAGATATGATATCTCTTTGATGAAGCCAACCTGTTGGAGGGAAGTCAAACAATGTGAAGTTTTTTTTAATATAATTAACTATATTGGCTGTGATACTATGGGATGGGTAAGGCCAATCTATAACCAAACGGGATAGATTATTTCAAGCACAAAAAGGGAAATTGACTATGCGTAAAATGGCCCGCAAGGCCAGGTAGACTAATACTTTTCTATGAACCTATATGAACTATAGATAACAGTACCATGTAATTAAATCAGGACTATACATAACAGTACCATGTAATTAAATCAGGACTATACATAACAGTACCATGTAATTATAATAGGACTATAGATAACAGTACCATGTAATTATATCAGGACTATAGATAACAGTACCATGTAATTATATCAGGACTATAGATAACAGTACCATGTAATTATATCAGGACTATAGATAACAGTACCATGTAATTATATCAGGACTATAGATAACAGTACCATGTAAATATATCAGGACTATAGATAACAGTACCATGTAAATATATCAGGACTATAGATAACAGTACCATGTAATTATATCAGGACTATAGATAACAGTATCATGTAATTATATCAGGACTATAGACAACAGTACCACATTATTATATCAGGACTATAGATAACAGTACCACGTAATTATATCAGGACTATAGATAACAGTACCACGTAATTATATCAGGACTATAGATAACAGTACCACGTAATTATATCAGGACTATAGATAACAGTACCACGTAAATATATCAGGACTATAGATAACAGTACCACGTAAATATATCAGGACAATAGATAACAGTACCACATAATTATATCAGGACTATAGATAACAGTACCACGTAAATATATCAGGACTATAGATAACAGTGCCATGTAATTATATCAGGACTATAGATAACAGTGCCATGTAATTATATCAGGACTATAGATAACAGTACCATGTAAATATATCAGGACTATAGATAACAGTACCATGTAATTATATCAGGACTATAGATAACAGTACCATGTAATTATATCAGGACTATAGATAACAGTACCATGTAATTATATCAGGACTATAGATAACAGTACCATGTAAATATATCAGGACTATAGATAACAGTACCATGTAATTATATCAGGACTATAGATAACAGTACCATGCAATTATATCAGGACTATAGATAACAGTACCATGTAATTATATCAGGTTCACACATCTCAAGTACTTAAATCTGGAAATGCTGGTTAGGGGAGATAGCGGTTTTCAGAGTAAATGTCAGAAGCTTATGCTCCAGTGTTACTGGAAGTGAAGAGACTATGGAAGAGGAACAAGTAGAGATGATATTAGTGAGGACCATATCCAGAATATGTTGGTCTTTAGTGGGTTAATTAACTATTTGGTACATGGGATTCCTATTTATCAAATCCAAATATATGTGGGAATACTCTCTTAGAAGCATAGGTGGTCCAATCTATGGCTGAAAACTGAAGATACCTAGGATTATGGAATTATTACCTACTGGAATTTCTTCTAAAACTTCCAGGACTCTACTATGATGTCCTTTCTTACCACTGTCACAGTGTTCTTTACAGATGGGATATCCAGCCAAGGGTAGCTGAACATCTGAACAACATATCAAAACCTTATCTCCTTCCAGGAACAGTACATCAGATGCATGTTCTACATCCAAGGTGTAAGGTACATAAGTGATATATGATCACCTAATTCTCAAAACGTTGCCTCTAGTATGAATTCTATGAATTCAGACTGAAGGTCATTTGCCAAGTTGGTTCAGCTACCAAGCCTTTACAAGATATGTTCCCTATTGAGATATTTTCCCTTCCTTTATTTCTTTAATAGAATTATTTTTTTGCATGTCATCAGGCGCAGTACATCAGACGTATGTTCTACATCCACAGTGTAAGGTACATAAGTGATATATAAGCACCTAATTCTCAGAACTTTGCTTCTAGTATGAGTGCTAGTCTATGAATTCAGTCTGAAGGTCATTTGCCAAGTTGGTTCAGCTACCAAGCCTTTACAAGATATGTTCCCCATTAGGGTATTTTCCTTCCTTTTTTTTTCTTTAGTAGAATTATCTTTTTGCATGCCATCCAGAAAGGGAAAATGTGAATGTGGGAGACAGATTCCCCAAAAGGATAGACATGACAAGTGCCTTTTTTTGTTTGGGTGCTGCACATGACCATATTCAGTGTGAAATTTGTCAGGCATTTATTTTGAAGAGTCTTTGCAGCCATCTGTAGTCCCTTTATATTTACTTGGAGAATCAGAGTTTGAAGCTTTTGTCCCAGCAAAGCCTCTGAGTCATCCACCTCAACATTAAGCTGCTGCTTAAAAAGAAGCCTAAGAAGGCTCAGATTAAATTTGCTGCTTTCCAACCTCTACCAGACACCTCCATTGGGTCGGATGAAGAAGACAAGGACCATCCATGCAGGCATCAGCTCCTTGTGCCACATCCCAGTTGGAGGCTGACATGGGGATGCCTACCGGCATGTCCACTGATGGTGTGCTGCAAACATGGAGGGGGATCCACAGGTGATATCAGAGGGTTCTAGGGGGATTTCCCAGATATTAGTTAGGGAGTAAGTCCCTGGTACTCTTATTGAATCTAGGCAGGGGTCTGAGCCTCCTAGGTTTGTTAGGGCTTATGTTATGTTATTTATGTTAGTTAGCCTAGTATTCCCCTATGAAAAAGAAACAGAAGAGTAAGCACGTGACTCCTATGCATACTTCTCAACTGTACAGATTTTCAGGGAATGTCCAGATTTTTGGCTCATATTTTTGGCCCGTTCCTCATAAAATTTGTGCTTTTCTAACAAATCACTGGGATAATCTGAGGATTGAAGTCACTAAATAATGACATACATTTGAGTTTCTAACATCAAATTCTTCAGAGAATGAATGCTAAAACAAACTGTTTTACTTTAGCAACTTTCTAAGTTTATAAGAGCAATATTTAAAATAGGTCTCTATTTTTGGGCCTTTGTCCCCTCATTTTGTCGGGCTTTGTCCAGATTTCTAGCACTAAGAGGTTGAGAGGTATACTCCTGCATCATACGATCCTCAAAAGGAATGACAGGATTTCACACATGGTCTTTTTATTGTCCTTATGGTTTTAAAGCCTCCTCAAATCTTTTCTTCCTTTCTTTTGTTCCTTGGTCCTCTTTTCCTTCTAAATATCACATGAAGTCTGAGTCCTCTGTAGAAGAGTTAGATTCAAATTCTGGTGAAGAGACCTTGGCTTACTCTTCTCATTTCCTTTCCCCTCTTACCTTTAGGTATGAGGAAAAGAATGGTCTTTCTCTAGATTCCCCTATGGTAAACGTATCCTTTAAGGGTACTGTGGTATAAATGATGAAACATTTTAAATGGGATTGTTCCCAAGTTTCCAATGTCCAAAAGAAGCACTATGAGTTCTTGCTGATTGAGTCACATTGTCCTTCTGCAGTCCCCCACTCCCATGTTGGATGCTTTGTTGGACACTTTTTCTTCTGTTTCTCAAGCCCCTGATTCCTAGTCTCCTGCTCCAAAGAAGCCTGGCAAGTTCAAAAAAGTTCCTGAAGGTCAGAAGTTTTGGTATAAAAGCCCTTCTTCTGACCCTGCTGTGATTACCTTATCTGCTTACAACCCATCTAAATTGCTCTGTTCTAAGCTTTCACAATCAGACAAGGACAGTCATGCTGTGGACTGATATGGGGGAGTGGAATGTATGCCTTTTGTTTCTCAGCTTGAGGATATTCTGACTGACTTGCCAGACTCCATGGCATTCTTTTTTGAGCACTGCTTCCTAAGTGGCTCATCATTATATAATGTGCAGTTATGATACTGCTGATGCCTCTTCTAGGGCATGTGCCTCAGGGTCTGTGATGAGAAGGCATTTTTTGCTATGCCTACAAGATTCTCCATGATGATATTAAATCAAAGCTTCTGGATTCACCTTTAGATAACCTGAATTTTTTTGGCTGTGCTGCACCTAAACTGTTTAAGACCTTACAAGACAAGGGGAAAAATCATGCAGGATCTGAAACAAATCTTTCTGTTTCCTATTCGTAGGTTCCAGAGAAATTATCCCTCTTAATCTTCCTTTGTCTGAAGGCAGTCAGAACAGCCTTCTAGGTGTAAGAGGTCTTC
The DNA here is from genome assembly GCF_019279795.1 of Protopterus annectens. NCBI lineage: Eukaryota > Metazoa > Chordata > Ceratodontiformes > Protopteridae > Protopterus > Protopterus annectens. The sequence continues at coordinate 683,696,616 of NC_056739.1, read as the reverse complement.
TAAGACGTTTTTTTTCCTGATAAATCTTAGGATTCTAAGTGCCAGAATCCTTCTTTCCCTGACACATTTGCTACCAAAAAGCCATTTCTGCCTTTAGGCCAGGTTTCTCTTTCACGTAAGTGAACTCTGTTCTTTTCTGTTTAGCAACATATAACCAGAGAGTCTTGGGTGGTTTCCATTATACAAAATTATTATTTTATGGTTTGGAAAAGCCTTTGTCCCCTTTCAGATCTTCCCCAACCTCCTGCTTGGCATCCCCTTCATTTTCCTTTGATTCTTCAGGATCTTTTTTTATTTATTAATTTATTTATTTTTGCAGGGCATGATTTAACCTGCCCCTCCCCCCCCAAAAAAGGGCACAGGGTTGTTTCCAGGATGTTTCTGGTTTCCAAGAAGGAGGGAGGGGTCTTGGAGGCCATTCCTGGATCTTTCTTTCTAAAGGTTCCTTTCTTCAGGAAGCTGTCTCTTCAATCCCTCTTCTTTCAGCTGCTTTCCAAGCTTTCCTGGTGTCTTTGGATTTGAAGGATGCTTCATCTTCACATTCCTATTCTTCTTATCTTCAGGAAGTTTCTCTGTTTCTTCCTCATATTATCAATTCTCTGCTTTGCCTTTTGCTTTTTCTACAACACCAAGGGTCTTTAACAAATGTATAGCCCCAGTGGTGGCCTTTTGCAGGCTTCAGGGAATTCAGATTTCCCTTATTTAGATGACCTCTTAATTCAAACTCCCTCCCAGCATCAGCATCTTCAGGATCTCAAATTTACAGTGTTTCTGCAAAGTGTAGGGCTAACTTTGAACCTCAAAAAATCTGTGCTGACCCCTTCTCGGGATCTATTTTTTCTAGATTGCAGGATTCAGACTGTGCCAATGATGGCTCTGCTGCCTCCTCCCAAGATTCTGTATTTGGCAACTTTTTTTTTTCATTTGCTTCTTTCTTTTTCATTTCTTCCAGCAAGTAAATTCCTTCAAGTTCAGGGATTCATGGCATCTACCATTCCAATGGCTCCTTTTGTACAACTCCATATGAGGAAGTTTTAGTGGTACATCAAAACCATTTGGCTTCAGCATTCTCATCCTCTGGATTTTTCCATTTTTCTGTCACCTTGCCTAATGTTTGAGTTCCACTGATAGATTTATCAGATCTTTCTGAATCCTGGCCTGCCTATTTGGATTCCTATTCCCACTCAGGAACTCTCCTATTCCAACTCAGGAACTGTCCATGGATGCTTTGCATCAGGGTTGAGGAGCTTCCTCCAATAATGTCAGGGTCCTAGGGGGTTGGTGTCCTCCACATCTGGAAAATCACATCACCATCAAGGAGATGAGAACTCTGATTATGACTGTCCATGCTTTCCACTCCTTTTGGACCCCTGTCCCTCTAAGGATTTTAACAGAGAGTATGACAGTCATGAGGTATATCAACAGGCAAGGGGGCACAACGTCATTTCTTATTTGTAGGCTGGCTCTTCAGGCTTTGGATTTTGCAGTCCACCATTACTTGACCCTTCAGGTCATTTGCATACCTTCAGAGCACAATCTAGTGGCAGATACCCTGAGGAGGTCTGGGGCAGATCTGCATGAATGTTTGCTTCACACAGAGGTGTTCTTGGACATTGTTTGTCCTTGGGGTACTCCTCAAGTAGATCCCACTGTCTTCCCTTAGAACAGACAACTTCCTAGGTTCTATTCTACAGTGTCAAGTCCTCTGGCTTGGAAAGTGGATGCCATGTCTTTTTCCTGAAAAAGAATGTTTCTGTATGCTTAGCCACCTCTTCCTCTTTTGCCAAAAATCATGCCCAAGATCATGTGGGGGACACCCAAAATCTTGCTGGTGAATCCCTTTTGGACTAGACAGCATTGCCCCCCCTCCAATCTTCCATCTGGCCAGGGGCAGTCTTCACAAGTTATTTCACTGATGAATCTACTCACATAGCACGAGGAATCTCTCATTCACCCTCACCTGTCCACCCTTCATTTGACTCTTTGGGTGATAGGGTTTGCAATGATGTGAGGTAGTGCCAGCTGTGCCAGGGGGTAGGGTAATGCATGTGTAACATATGCCAGCATAGCTAGCTGGAGTTTTGTAAAGAATTATATGTCATTTGAATATCATTGATTTGTATAGATGCTTCTGCTAAAAATGGATTTGTAAAGTTGTTTGTGTTAAAAAGATATCGACAGTGGGTCCTGCTGGCAGAAAAGAAATATACATGTATGTAAGACTGCATTGCTGTAAATGATGAAATGTATATATTTTAACAGAGGATACTGGAAGGGAAGGAGTTAAGCTCAGCCCAGCTAACCTTAAGAAAAATGGACTGAAATTAAATGACTTGGTTTAAGCCATAATGATTTTATCTCATAGGTCTGAATGCAGCCAGAAATGCAATGTCTGTGAAAAGCCTGGGCTGCGATCCTACTCTATTGTCCTTTGTAGTGAACTAATTGCTACCCTGGGGTGCCAGAGAATGGCTTGTTAGTTTCTACAGGAATGGATGAAGTGTTAGGATTGTTTTACAGTTTCCAGATGATGTAATAAATCTTAGCTAAAGTTCTATGTGTATATTGTGACACATCAGTGCCAGATCCTGGCTCAGTTCCTAGTGTGAGGGTAGTGTGGGAATCACAGAGTCATGTGACCAGATCTGATGTTATTCTGTAGCCAGCACTGAAATTGTATTTAAATACTAGTGAGAGATGTGAGGTGTGCACTCTTTTTTTGGACTGACAAGACACTTATCCAGGTTCATCTTGTCTTACTTTAGTAAATAACCTGGGAGCAGTAAGGCTTCAGTCAGTTAGAAAAATATAGTGAGATTAGCTAAATATTTTTTTCTGTTCTCTATCGGTGTTGTTTTTTATATATTTACTATTATTGAAAATCAGGTCTTTATTGTAAATAGATGTGAAGTGTTTTAGTGTGTTTTTTTTTTTTTATTATTTATTATAATATTATGGGGAGTCTTATTTGGGGCCTGGAGAGAAAGCCCAGCCCCAGGACTGGAGTGTGCATTCCCTGTGTGTTCTTAAGGGAAATTGAAATTGTACTTGGTGCAGACAGCTGCATCTGAAAATACTGTATGTCTCTATTTTTCTCACCTTGAACATTCCCCACCAGTGCCAGTGGTGAGGTTTGAGGATCCTTGATCACTGGCCCAGAGGAGAGGCATACAACAGAAAACAACAACTGGATATTACACAACAGTAAACAGAGTCACATGTAGTAAAACAATGTTTTTTAAAATACGATATTTAATTGTTTATTTTACTTGTATTTTTTCAAATTGAAGAAAGCTTGTTTCCTGAAAGCTTTGTGTATATTAAAATTTGATAGTGTTTTGAGAGCTTAGAATATTGGTTTCCAGAGGAGAGACGTCACAGGGCTTAGGTTCCTTTTAGACACCAATTTTCTGAGGACATGCATCAGGTTTTGCAGGAGGCCATGAAACCCACTACTAGAAAATCCTACTTGGCTAAGTGGAAGACATTTTTTATTTGATGTCTCAAGCATGACCTGGGTCCTTTTCTTTAGGTATTCCTACAGTCCTTCCTTATTTGTGTGACTTGTTCACTTCTAGCCTGGCATATTCATCTGTTAAAGCTCATTTGACATACATTTCTGTGTGTCTGCAACTGAATCCATAACTTGCTTCAAGTTTTGAAGTCAACCTTTTTTTTTTGAAAGGTGTTTTCATATTTGGCCCCCAGGAAAACCTATTCCTCCTTCTTGGGACCTTAATTTTGTTCTTGAGAAATTGACTCTCTCGGCTTTTGAACCTACACAGCCTTTTTCCTACACTGTACTTTTGAAAAATGTACTGTCTGCTCTTACTTCTGTCAAAAGGGTCTCAGAACTCCAACCACTCATGGCAGTTCCACTATTTTTTCTTTTTTGCATGAACAGGGTGTCTCTTCATACTAATCATTCCTTTATGCTCATGTTGATTAATGATTTTCTTTGAACAAAACAATTTTCCTTCTTTTTTTCCCCTCTCCACAAAATGAAAGGAAGAGGATTCTTCACACCTTGGATTTGCATAGACAACTCAGATGTTACCTGTCAAAACCAAAGATATCGGGAAATCTGTGCAACTTTTGGTTTCCTTTCAGGCCAGAAAATTGGGTTTGGCAGTATCTAAGCAAACCATCTCCTGCTGAACTTCTAAGGACACTTCGTTTTGCTATACTTTTCATGGTGATCAGTTACTACACCCATTTTAGAAGCTTCTGCTTGGTCTTCTGTACATTCCTTTACTAACCATTACAATTTGGATGTCATTTCTAGAGCCAGAGTGGTTTTCACTAGGGCCACACCTACATGGGTTTTTGTAAGGCTATTTTGTGCCTTCCCATGCTCATCCCCTGCAGTAGCTTTTGTACTCTTCCATCTGTAAAGAACACTGCAACAGTGATAAGGAAGGGTGTAGTACAGTTGTGCAAGATCTTACCATAACAGTAGATGTCTTACTTCCCACTGTTACAGTATTCTGCCCCCCCCCCCCGTTTTCTTTTCTTTTGCCTTTCTTCTGGCTGTGAGGTCTCCTCTTCTTTCTTTCTTTCCTTCCTTCCTTGATATACATGGTCAAACTTTTCCTCTTGGTTTGCTATGGTTCTTCTGGGGCAGTTCAGCTCTGAGGATTGGATGTTCATTCATTACGTATATTCCTTACAGCTTGGATGTAGGTCATACGTCTGACGTAAAGCACCTGGAAGGAGATAAGACTTTGGTATACTGGTAGATCATTTGGCTGCCCTCTGCAGGATATCGCATCTGTAAAGAATACTACAACAGTGAGAAGTAGGACATTTACTGCTGTGTTAAGATTTTACACAACAGTACTATCATCTGGAGACACAGAGAGAGTACTTTACCATGCAATACACTGGTAGCTTATCTTATCCATGTTAAACTGAAGTTCTAGGCACTCAGTTTATGGGGTTTTTGCTTATCAATCTAAATGAAATGTGGTCATCTACAAATATGGTAACAGCACCACAGTTTCCATCAGGCCTGAAGGCATGGTAAGAGGAAAAACTCTGGTATGGAGGGAGTGCTTTCTTTAAATTAAAATCAAGTCTCTGTAACTCCACATACATTGGCACATTCCACAGGCAGATATACCTCAAGATCATCCAATTTGTTATTGAAACTCCTGGTGTTTAGAACAGCCTCCTTAATGTAGTCCAATGTATAGTCTAAAGAATTTACTAAGTGGAGATATCCATTAGATGGGCTCAGCTTTATGAGGGTATCAAGGGCTTTTGCCAGTATGGGAAACCCTTTAACAAGACATGCAAGCCACTCTCTGGATAACAAGTGGGACTATCTAGTGTCCAGTTCCAGACCAATACATACCATATCCCCCAGGATGGCACTAGTTGTTAAAGCCAATTATCTTCTCCTTATATTTATATAGCTGGACATCATTCTTGGTATAAGAAGGATTCCACTCAGAACCAGCATATTGCCAATATCCGTCACATTCCTAGAGAGTTCCATGTCTGTCTGCATACCCCTTAGGGAGTTGCACCCAAGGTCATTAACTCCCACATGAATTACTGCTGTATTGCAGTCATACTTGCCTGAGGAAAGGGGCTGTAATCCTTGCTTCTGAGAGGCAGCTCATAGTAACCCTATTTTCATCCAGATTGGTGAGGGAGAAGTTGGTATGCCTATTAGTCATCTCACCAGTTACTAATACATTATTATTAAAAGCTAGTTTAGTATTACATGACTGGGGAGCAACTATGCTGTATGTGACTTCTGGTGAGGCCAGTTTTTTCTTTCAAGTTCTAGGTGTCTTTGTCAATGATTTATTTTATGGCTTCATCATATGACGTGTTAATGTGTTTTATTGGAAAAATGGTAGTGGTTGAGCTGAGGGTGTGCTGCTCACTGTGTATTAACTTTTGTGAGAGAGATGCTTTAGTATTTGAATATTTACAACTGTCACAGACAGAACATTCTGTGCTAAGCAAGTTCAATATCAGTGAACATGAGGTGGAAGCTAAGTGCTTGGGGGCTGGTAATGGAAGAGGACCACATTTGTTGCCACTCCATATTGTGCTGTGATTTAAGTGTTATCTTGCTAAGTACACAAGGAAGTTAAATGTCACCTGACTAAGTGACCTTGGTGGTGTGGTAATATTAAATAGTATCAGTGTTGTCATTAGGGTGACATGCAGTGGATGATATTCCAGTGCAGCTAAAAGCAATTCAGAAAAGCCAGGCTATGATAAGCACAGGTTAATGTTGCAATGGGAGCAGTCACGCAACTGACAAACTAGGGCAACAATTATGGTGTGGGAGAACTAATTTAAGGAAAAACATGAGAATGCACTCAGTTCCCACTATTAGGAAAAACTGTAGTCGTAATGTGTGGAATCCAGCTTAGAACTCAGTCACAGTAAAAAAAAAATACCAATTAAATAAAACAAAAGAATGAGCAAAACTACCACCAGACAACTCTGGAAGAGCCATTGGTACCTGAGCACTTAGAAAATAGTAGCAATTCACCCTGTCTTACAAGAATAACTGCTACATTTTCCAAGATGGCTCCCAACACCTGGCTAAGCAAATTGTTCTAGTTAAAGAAAAAAAATAACAAGGTTATAGTTTAAATACTTCAGAAAAAGGTTTCTTGCAAAAGAAATTGCAAACTTAAATTGAACACAAAATAGTTTCACTTTTCTGGTGTAGTAGTAGCCAAAAAATCATCAAATTAGGTTGAAAATGGCTCCAACCCAGTGCACTGAGGTGCAGCTTCAGAGTGGTGCAGCCACAGAGGCCAGCAGTGGCACACTCAGCTGTGTTATAAACAGCAATTAATTAAAGCAAATGAAATAAGGGACCTAAGCAGCAAACAACCCCTGAAGTGTCAGTGGAGCTCAGAAATCTAAAATATGGCAGCAATTAAGCTTCTCTCACAAAAATAACTAGTACAGTTTCCAAGATGGCCTCCGACACCTGGCTAAACTGTTTTAGTTAAAAAACAAATAACAATATGAAAGGGTAGAATGACTAGATGGACCTATATGTAAATAGTGGTGGTTTTGGTCTGGCTGGTTTATGCAGTCATTCTGATAATGTAGGAATATGAGGAAGGTGAATTTAGAATACTGATGCTCACAAGAGTTATGATTGATTTTCTGTGGTGCTTATCATGTTTTATGGAATGAGAGCTTATACTAAACATATTAGCACAAGTTATAAATATGGAGTATCAGTCTAACTTACAGTCCTTTCAGGGTGCTGTGGGAGACACTGGAGGTGAATGTGATTGAGTAGACACATGGATTGACTGGAAGAGAAAGTAAAGAGAATATGAAGAATGACATATACTAAGGTGTATACATGAGTGAGTGAAATTTGGTGAAAAAATAAAATGGCACTAGTCATTAGAATACTGTATGGGGAATATCAAGTGGATTGGTGGAAAGGTGGTGTTTTCTAGGAAGTAGCACCCTAGAAAAACAAGTATTGGGTTAGGACAATTTAATGAGTATGACTGCCTGTTTAGATGGTTAAGGATATCTGAGTAATGTTAGAAGGAAACTTTGCAAATGACATTGTGGTACATTATAATAACAAAAAACACGGACGGTGGCAAATATGCTGACACACAAATAGAATTTATTTATTTTAAGCACTTTTCGTCAGCTCCAACAGCTGACTTCTTCAGAAACACTCTCAATCAGTATAAGCACATTATATATGCATAAAACCAATTACTTAACACTAATGACATTCATTAAGTTAAAGGGACAAAACAGATTTTCCAATATCAAATAGCAAACTAAAATTAAATTAAGATGAAATAAAATTAAGATGAAATAAAATTGAATGAGACACCCGGACATAAAAACATTTATGATGAGTGTACAGTAATTAAGAATATGTTCCTTCACAGAGGGTACCCCGAATCTCTTTTAGACATGCTTATCCAGGAGGTGATGGACAAAAGACGTAACAAGGTTTATGTTCCACTTTTAAGTGTTAAACCCATTGCGGCATCTTTAAGTTCAAGAACTACCCTAGGGGAAATTAAGAATAAAAATGTTAATAAAAATGTAACTGAAACTGCAGATTATGGGGATACTAACACTCCTACTAACTTTATTATTACATTTAGTACACACAGTAACCATTGTTTTGCCATCTTGAGAAAAAACTGGGAGCTATTTAAAATGTATCCAGAGGTCTACCAGAGAGTAGGTGAAGGTCCTAGAGTGACCTTTAGGAAAGGTAAAAACCTTAAATCACTACTTGAAAAGCAGGATACAGTAGTGGTTAGGAATCTGGGCATGTACAAATGCTTGAATTGCAATTATTGTAAGTTTGTAGAAGAAACAAGTTCCTTCCAGGTCAACGTTAAACTTATAGACTGATGGGTAGATTCAATTGTAATTCTACTTTCATTACATACTTAGCAAGGTGCACATCTTGTGTAGCCTACTACATAGGAAAACCTGAGAGAAGATTACGAGATAGGATGTACGAACATCTTTATGCTATAAAGAAGGGTAAACTTGAAAATGCACTAGCAAAACACATATACTGTCAAAAGAATCATGATTTCTAATTTACAGTCATAGACCAGGTCAAAGTTGAAATCAGGGGGGGTCCAAGACCTCTCAAACTTGAGGAACTCGAGTTAGCCTGGCAGGTGAGATTGAATGCTTACAGCTCCCCGGGGCTGAATAATTCTTGTTCGATCAGTAGTGTGTTAAAACTAAATAGCCTCCAGAGATGAACCAATATGGAGTGAATATCAGTAATACCAAGTAAAAAGTACAGATTCAGTTACTATATGTACTCCTAACCTCTTACGTATAAATATGTTTTTATCAAGTAGGTGACAATTCTCCCCTAATGTTTTTATGTCCGTGTGTCTCATTCAATTTTATTTCATCTTAATTTTATTTCATCTTAATTTAATTTTAGTTTGCTATTTGATATTGGGAAATCTGTTCTGTCCCTTTAACTTAATGAATGTCATTAGTGTTAAGTAACTGGTTTTTATGCATATATAACGTGCTTGTACTGATTGAGAGTGTTTCTGAAGAAGTCAGCCGTTGGAGCTGACGAAAAGCGCTTAAAATAAATAAATTCTATTTGTGTGACAGCATATCTGCTACCATCCGTGTTTTTTGTTTTACAGTTGTTTTGCCAGTTTGCATTTCTTACATTATAATAACAGTCAACTGAATGCAGTGGATCTTTATGAAAAAGAATTAATGAGTGCATATAGAAGAAGTAGGTATGTGGAAGTGATAGATTGTTAGGATGCAAAGTGGAGATACATGGTTTTATGATTAAGTCTCCTGCCGTAATCAACTTGTTATATCTTTGAGACAAGAAATTCAATTTATGAGCAGTGCAGACTGAAACTTTATAGTAGAAAGAGTGCAGCACTAATAATAAGGAAGAATCTATTATAGGTTTATAGGTTCATAGGTAGGTACTAAGCTATCGGCCCAAGGGCCTACGTAAGCCCGCAAGATTCCATTGCTTACGCCACCCAAGAAAGTTATTTTCCTGTGCCACTGTCAAGCAGAGACACAGAAGTGATCCCCAGGGTGTATTTCCTATTTCCGATCCACTCATCAAGATTTTTCTTGAAGAGTGCTAATGAAGAATTTTGCTTGACATAGATGGGTAGCTTGTTCCAGAGTATAGGAAGTCTCTGGGACAGGAATCTATCCCTCCAGTGTGTCCTGTTTATTGCGGTGACAAGGTTTAGGTCCCTAGAGCGTGTAGCTCAGAGGGATTGGGATTTCTTTAGGTGTAGCATGTTCAACAGTTCTTGGTTTGACATAGCTTTATATGTTAGGCAGAGATCACCTCGGAGGAGGCAATACGCTACAAAGTAAAGCTGGAGTTTTTTGAGACAGTCAGTGTAGGGCATTTGTTTGAGGCCAGTACTCCTCTTTGTGAGGTACTTCTGTGGGCTTTCCAGCTGCTGCAGATGTCTAGTGAGGTACATTCCAAAAGGGGCATTGTACTCTAAAATGGGTCTAATGAGTGTTGAGTAGAGGGGAACAATGACCTCTTTTTTCCTGGATGAGAACCCTTTTATGATGAGGTGTGCCACGTAGAAGGACTTCCTGACTACTGTGGCAATGTGACTATCAAAGGAGAGACTACTGTCCACCTGGGTCCCAAGGCCTCTTATCATGCATTCAGTGTTAAGTAGATTGGTGCCTATGTGGTAGTTCATGGGTACAGAGTTTTTACCAAAGGGGATGACACTGCACTTTTTGGCATTGAGCTTGAGGCCATGGCTCTGACACCAGACATTTGTCTCAGTGAGGCCCTTCTGTAGGATGTCCACATCATTTGGGGACTTGACTATGGCTCCTAGTTTGCAGTCATCTGCGAACTTCATTTGCCAGAGGCCTTCTGTGTTAGTCTGTACTTCAGAGAAGTAGATAACAAACAGGAGAGGTCCCAGAACTCTGTGGTACTCCACTTGTCACTGCTTTGAGGTCAGATTTAGAGTCTGCAACTTTTACAGTTTGGGTTCTGTCAGTGAGACAGTTGACAACCCATCTTGTGATGTAGGGATTTATACCTAGTTTAGTGAGTTTAGCTATAATTCCAGAATGGGGGATGGTGTCGAAAGCCTTGGCGAGGTCAAGATACGCTGTGTGAACCACCTTACCCTCATCCACGGCTTTGGTGACTGCCTCAAAGAAGTCGATCAGGTTCAGGAGGCATGATCTGCATTTCACAAATCCGAACTGGGTGGGATCCAGAGTTTGGAGGTTACCAATGTCTTTGTTTATGAGTTCCATGATGATACGTTCCATGGCCTTGCAGACCAGGCTCGTCAGGCTAATAGGTCGACAGTTCCTGGGATCAGTGGTGGCTCCCCCTTTGTGGAGTGGGATAACTGTTGCTGTGTGCCATTCAGTGGGCACAAAGCCTGATGTGAGGCTATTATTGAACATGGTGCTTAAGTGGGGAGCCAGTTCGTTCTGAAGTTCGTGTAAAACGCAGCCTGGGATGTTGTCCGGTCCCATGGACGCTGTGTTTTTGGCTTTAGAGAGTGCAGCTTTTACCTGTGTAGTTGTGATTAAAGGGACTCTGCATTCTTTCTGTATAGATATGGGCCCTTTAGGGGGTGAGAGGGGGGAAAAGTTAGCATTAAACCTATCTGCCAGGATTTTGGCAATATCAGTTGGTTCTGTAATTTTTGTGCCTTTGTGCTGTAACTCAGAGCAGATCTGAATGTTACCATCTAGATTCTTGACATAGCTATAGAATGCTTTGTGGTTGTCCTTAGATTTAGTGGTGATTTTGTTTTCATAGCTAACTTTGGAGGATCTTATAAGGGATCTCAGCTTCTTACTGAGGCTGACCAGGGAGCTCCTCCACTCATGGGATTTTACTCTCTTTTGCAACAGTTTCTTCCTTCTGTTGTACAGTTTGTTTATGGCAGGGGACCACCAGATTGGCTTCCTTTTTTTGGAGAATAGTGTCTTGGTTCTGTTTGGGATAGCACAATCCATGCACTTGTGTAAGTGCTTATAGAGTGCATTTGTGTAGGATTCAGCAGTTGTAACTGTATTGTTCATCTGCATGGGTGTCATGAAGTTCACCACTTCTGTCTTAAGAAGCATCAAGTTGGCTTTGGAGAAATTTTTTACTGTGGTTTCCTTAATGGGGGGTGGGGGCTGGATGTGGATATCAAGGGTGATAAGTTTATGGTCGGATCACAACAACAAGGAGTTGACTTCAGGTGTGGAACACTCATGTTGCAAATGACTAGGTCTAGGATATTGTTGCCCCTGGTGGGGGTGTGGATAAGTTGATCTAGGGCATTGGAGTTTATGAATTCCAGAAAGCGTTGAGCTAAGGAGTTGGTACACGAGTAGTTTTCCCAGTTAATGGTGGGGTAGTTGAAGTTGCCCATTATTAGGGTGTTTGGTTGAACCCTAATATTTTCCAGTATATCACGAAAAGAGGAGTGGGAATCCTGGGGCATGGTGGGGGATCTATAGCAAGCTACAATTTGGATTGCAGTTTTGCCCAGAGTTAGTTGCACTTGGATAACCTCGGATGCATTATGCTGAACAATTAGCGTGGAGGTGTGGATATCCTAAATGAATATGGACACACCTCCGCCTTTGGTGTTTCGGTCCAGGTTACATGGCCGAAAAGTGTGGTATGAGTTATAGCCTGGTAGTGCAGGGGTGCTCTCTGGAGCCTTGAACCAGGTCTCAATCACTGCACATATATCGATATTCTCCATTTTAAGGAGTGCCTCGAGTGAGTGCATTTTGAGATTTAGACTTCTAACATTATGAAGTATAATTGATGTAAAATTAAATATATAAAACATTTAGGTCAGTGCAAAAGTGAAACATTGTAAATATAACAGCAACAAAACTATTTGCTGTTAAAAAATGTAGTTTGAGGAATCGAGTTTCATTCTCAATTCATGTGAAACAAATGTTATGTTGTTTATACTAGATAATTAAAATTATCTTGGCTATTTTGTTTCAAATCCTTATTAAGGACAAATGTTTTCTGGATCTGGTAACCACACATATGAGGAATTAAAATGTGATAATCCAATTAATAAAGTGTTACTCATTACAAATCAGTAGTGTTAGATGCAAAACAGAGGCCAAGTGCCCTTATAAGAAATGACTCCCATGTATCAGCTACACAGTTCTATCTTGCTACCAAATTCTAATAACTGATCTTATCTTACCTAACTTAAAGCCCAGTCACCTAATCCCATTGAACTTATCGGATTATTTTCCAATAACTAAAGAAACGCCAACATGTTTTAATATTAGTTAAGCCAAACTTGTAAAATATTGTTTTGTGTGAATGTGTACCTGTATCTGTCTATCTATACACGTATGGACGGGAGCACTCCAAATAGTCACACATTTGTAATAGCAAACATCTGTAAAGCTGGCAAAAATGATTGAATAGTCATAAGATCACAGAATCCCTACATTATTTTGTGGGAGGTCTGGGTACAGTGAGGAGTGGGAATTTGCCCTTTCCTTACTGATGTGTGATCCCAGACTTGGTACCCCTAGGAAAAAAAAATGTTTTGATGTTTTGAGCGTTGATCTTGTAAGACCAATCTTTTTATGTTCAAGATTGAGGTTCTTTGGCATACTTTATACAAGTTGTGAAGACATGTGAAGGCTGCTAACCTAGCCAGACAGAATTTTGTAGATAATTCTGTCATTTGTAAATATTAATATAAGCCCAGGCTTGTTCTCTTAAATGGAAGAAAATGCCATTAGATGTGGAACTGCAAAAATGTTACAACAGTGCACTCTGCTGCAACAAAGCTGATAAGTCAATTCTTTGATGTCAAAACTCAGAGCTGAGATGTCTAGATATTCTGCCTATTGTTTTGAGGCCAGAATTAATGGCTAGAATTGAAACCCCAAAGCACTGGTTGGACAGAGAGGGTGCTGGAGGCTTTAGTTTGCCCATGGACCCTATAGCTGCACCAGTGGGGCGTTTTATTGGGGACCTGGAGAGAAAGGAAGAAACCAGCCCCAGACTGACTGTGATCTCTGTGTGCTCTTAAGGGAAATTGTACTTTACTGTGTGTATTTATTATCCTCTCCCTATATGGATGCCCCTCACTTGTGTTAGTGGTGAGGATTGAGGCTCCTTGATTGCTGGACCAGTGCACGGCGTCACACAAGTGCATTTAAAAACAATCAGTATATCATTATTCATTTAAATAATTGTTCTGTTATTCAGTATGCTAGTTGAAGGCCTTACTCTGAATTTACATAATGCAGTAACTCAGAACTCTATGTTTAAATGTTGTGCATGTTCCTTTTCTTCTTAGACCTCACAGACAGCAGTGCCAAGTCAGGACTTCCAACTTAAGAAGCACAAATACATTAAAAAAATAAAAGATGGAACTGACTTCACTTACATAACACTATTCCTGCAAGAACCCCCCACCCTTTTAAAAGATCAAGAGATGATTTTGATTTCTGATGAGGAGCAGTTGAATCATTATATGCCTAGAAATTCTCATTCCATTCCTTAGCTTGCTGAAGTCAAACTATAACCTCAAATGTGTGGAGAATTGTCAGGAACTTGAGTATAACTGTATATGTCTGTGTAAAAAACTAATAGTAAATTCAACACTGAATCAAACTGTCTGTCTGCCAAGTGTCACACATTCTGTCCTGCACTTGCTAAAACTACTATCAGGCTAATGCTATAGGAGGTTTTTTTTTAATTTCATACAACTAGTATGTGTTATTAACTGGATTACATTTTTTATGCACACCTTCTCTGAACTGTGTTTTCATAAGTGGAATAGACTTCACCCTTGACATGTATTCTTCAGCTGCACTATGGAGCTGGAAAAGTATAAATATTTACCTCATTGTTGCTTTCCATGGCTTCCTAATGAGAGATAGTATACACAACTTGGTTTTCTGCTAAACCTGAAAAAGATTTTTGACATTAAAATGCAAGCCCTCATCTTAAAGACTCAGATTATTTAAGACAGTGCTCCATGGTTTCCAGATGTTGCTGTAACATATCTCGAATACTTTCCCTCGTAGGTGGATTGTGGAATTATTTCTCATTCCTTTAATCACTATTTCTACACTACGGAGTGGGCTTGCTGTTGTTTCACCTTGCAGCATTTGTAAAACGATGTGAAGCAATATAGTGTATATGTTCCTTTCATCTGATACCTGCAACACCAAAGCTGATTTAATAATAAGGCTCTGCATGCATACTGTCTTTTCGATGGTGCTCATGTATTACTGAATGTTTTCATTGAATTATTTGTAGATTTTGCTAGGGGCTGAGTTTCACGGTTTCAGTTCTCTTGAGCCATGTGGATTAACTTTACAGACTGTGTTTTTATTAAACTGATGGCTGCCTTTGTAAACCAAGTGTCAGAAAATCAGTATTAGTCTCCCCATAATGATCTTCTGACAGATAGAATAAGCCAGGTGCAATGTCAGTCAAGAGCAGGAAAACCAATTTCAAGTAAATATTATAAAATATGGGTTCTTAACAGAACACCAGGCATCCTTTGTATTGTCTCATTAGATATGGTACTTTGAGCAACTCTGTGCAGAAGGGTATAAATAATTTGGCCTCAGGATTCCAAACAATGCATATGCTGGATGTACAGTTTTACTGAGTAAACCCAAAATACTGAAGAAAAGGAAAAAAAAAATCTCGATAGGCAGCAATAACTACCTTATGGGAATGTGTGATATTTAATTTTTTACCTCTCAAGTGACTGTAAAGAATTTTTAAAGGAAATACCATAATTAGAAAGGACACATTACGAAGCTGCCTGAAGGATAACAGAAAAACACATCACAACTAGTTACAGAAGAAAAAGCATCAATGTAGGCAGGTAAACCAAATGCACACATGGCACAAATAAATGATGCAGATACTATGAAATTCAGACCTGATGTGCATGCAACTACAGTCATTAACATACTAGTGCCATTGTAGTTTCTGATACAGTTCCTGAATTTTGCAAGCCATCTGTGTGTGTATGTTTCACATGTAGTATACCAAGGGATCTTTTTCCTACCAAACAATGCTACTAAAGCATAAGCAGTGACATGTCTGTGTGGGTTTGAGTGTGTGTGTGTGTGTGTGTGTGTGTGTGTGTGTGTGTGTGTGTGTGTGTGTGTGTGTTTGTGTGCACATGTGTGTATGTACATGTATCTGTGTGTTTCTTTGTGTTAATGTAATCATTAAAACATCCCATTTAGTATGTCATATTTCCTTAAACTGAACATTTTTTTTCTTTCCACACTTGCATTTTCTAAACTGCATAACACTTATGTAAGTTTTTTTTTTTTTTACTGTGATTTGACTCCTTGTCCTCTGATTCGCATATCAAAAGGTCATTCAAAATATCACATCCCCAGATGCAGAAAAGAAGAGACTGGCTGGTACATATGAGGCAGTTAATAATGTCATATTCAAGAGCATCTGTTACTGCAAATGTTGAATCTCATATGTGGCTGCCTTTCCGCATGTGTTTATGTTTAATAATGCCTTTGTGATTGTCTTCTGAAGATCAAAAAATAAAGAAAAAATAGTTTTTGAAGCTCCAGTATCAATTTCAGCAATAAAGTTGTCATGCCATTAGGTTTTACTTAGTCCATTCGCTAAACTGTTTCCAAAGCAGAACCAGTATTCTAACATCTAGGGCTCTGCCTGAGAGACCCTTAGATTTGTTTTTTTCTACCAATCAGAATTTAGAAATTTACGGGAGGATCTCACGATCATGGATATGGGCACACTGATTCTGATGCATGCTGTGATGTCATGCACCAAATATTCAAGTATAGTTATCCTCAGAGACCACAACTTTCTTTTCTTCCCATTGCAGTCCTTTCACATTTCTATATTTTGTCAGTGAAGTTCCCATATTCGTATGTCTTATAAACCAAATCAGTACATAAATGGCCAATAGTCTACCAGCCAAGATTTGCATGACATTTTGCTGTTTGTGACAATAATGCTAAGCTCTGCCACAGGAATAGAAGTTAACAGTGTCACTCGTCAATGTCAGAGGGAAAAGCTCTCAGCCTACTTTGCAACTAAAAGATGGCAGTCTTTAAGATCTCCACAGGTGGGGACCAGGGAAAGGAGCACTGCTACAAGGACTGAAGTTTGGAGGGTAGTTCTAAGTTTATGCTTCAGGAGGGAAGTCCTTTTCAAACACAGCCTCTGAGTCTCTATAGCTGTTGTATCCATATGCACATAGCAAGAAATTGAGCTTAGACCAATCTACTGCATTTGAAGAGGAAGATGATGCCAGAGATGGCACACCTCCAGCTTGCTCACTGGTGGTACATTTTGGTATAGCGGTAACAGCCATCTCACAGTGGATTGACTGGTACACATCTTACAGCTTAATCCTAGGGTGTGGCTTCTTTGATTACCTGGTCAGGGATTGAAGAAGAAGAGGCCAAGAGCTCCCTTCCTATGAACCTTTCAGAGGAGTTTTATTTATTTATTTGTATGAATGTATGTACTGATTCAACCAGGATAGTGCCCTGGTCATTCCTGACCTTTTGCAGATACATACCTCATGAAAGTATTCACAGTTGATACAGAAAAATACTTCCGCAATATAATACTACTAATGGACCAACTGCACATCAGCAAGTCCAACAGCATCAGAAATACTCAGTCTAGGGATCTAAAGTTCCTCTGTGACATAAACCAAACAGTTTGGAGAGAGAGAGAGAGGTATATCTCACAGAGGATACCACTGTTGTGGAACAGACTCCATCCACATAAAACAAAGTTCATCTCTGTCCATATTCAAACCATACTTAGATCTGAAGGATAGGAAACAGAAAATTTACCCCATGACTTTCCCCTCACTACTAATGGACAGAGGTAGCTCCTAATTACTTTATTCTATGCATGGGTCCCCTCAAATTATCTATGGTATTGATCTGAGTTATTGTCACTGGGAGTAATATATAATTATTGAACATGGGATGGCTAAGGCCAATCTAACACCAAATAGGATAGGTTAATTCAAACATCACATGTGAAACTGGCTAGACTTAAAATGATTTTTAGTACTTACCTATGAACCTAGAAACATAAGACAATCAAATACTTACAGATGGCACTCATAAGTTCTTGAAGAAATACACTAAAAGGAAGTAATCTAATCCCCCTTTGTATTTGTATTTGCTTAAACTGTTACATCTGTTTTCTGTATTACCTATTCCTGCTGCATTTTGTTTTCTGTTTTGAGAAATCTGTTTGGGCCTGGTGTTTTGTTCCATTTGGCAGATAAATAAATTACCCAGACTTTACATTTCACCTGTTTTTTCATTGTTGAGTTTGTTTCTTGAGTAACACTTAAACACACTGAGTATGTATGCAGCATTGTCTTCAGTAATTAAACTCAAGGCCTGCAAAAGCAAGCACTATTTGACTTCCTGCTAGTGATTGTCCACCCTCCATCCCATTCCTTGTTGTAACTTTAAAACTTGGTACGGGAATTTAGTAAAGCATACACAGACTTGTATACCATGTAGGCATAGTGGCACAGTGCTTATGTGGAAGTAAGCAGATGTGCGACCCAATAAAGGAAGCTGAGGGGCATGCATGAATATGTGAACACGGAAGTGTCCGTGGCTTGCAAATCACCTCATAAGCAGGTGAAATGCATGCAAATGAGGCAGGTGCAGCAATCCAGCAAGCAGATAGGCAGTCATGCAGACCCAGTGTTGGTGTCTGTTATGTACACAGAAAAAGTTCATGTACAGGAAGTAAAAATGACACCAGAGGCTATAAAAGTGTAGTTACAGTGGCAGAAATAGTATAGAGGAAACAGATATGTGGAAAAGTAACCACTGCATGTCCAAAGCTTCATGTAAAATAATGTAAAATCATTTTAATACCCTGGGTATGTTTGCATGGTGCACCACATTGCCCAAACATGCCA
The DNA here is from genome assembly GCF_019279795.1 of Protopterus annectens. Lineage (NCBI taxonomy): Eukaryota > Metazoa > Chordata > Ceratodontiformes > Protopteridae > Protopterus > Protopterus annectens. The sequence goes on along the minus strand of NC_056739.1, from coordinate 683,678,149 downwards.
TTATAAAAAAAAAATTGTAAAAACCAGAATTTGTAAGTATGCAACAGTAATGCACTAGAGAACCCTGTGTGGAGTATGTACAATGTGATACTGCTGTGATTTCAAATGAGGCAGCGCCTGAATCCTTGTAGTTTCCAGGTACTGTGCATGGATCTGTATGCAAATGAGCTGGGGTTACTGAATAGCACAAATGGTATCTGTGTCTGCAATCCCATCTGTGTAGGCAGAGAACCATGTTGTTGTCCACAGAAAAGGTAGCTGACATCAAAAGGGGGTGTGTCTTCAAACTTTTAAGCTCATTGAGCTCAGTAGCGGCTGTTTGCGTGATGCAGCAGTCTGCTCAGGAGGGGGGGGGTGTCTGGTGACTGCTAAGCTTTGTTTACCTTAGGGACACATGTTTCACTAGGTTTGAGTGTGTTTGCGCAGTGCACAGCCATGCTGAGCCTGACCTGTCATAGGGGTGTGTCTACTGACTGCTGAGCTTTGTTTATCTTTGAGGTGTGGGTTTCCACAGCATGCTGCAGTGCTCAGCAAGGAGGGCTGTCAATAAAAAACTGGCTGATAAAGCTAATTATATAGTAATTACTGATAAGCCCTGTTTCACTTAAACTAGGGCCATTAAACCCATTAATTATGCACTTGGAAGGTGGAATGCATCATAGGTAGCCAATCATACAGGCTACACCAACAGCAGAGCACTATAAAGTATGCATACAGCCTACAATCTGATTTTTCCCCATACTCTGTATCACTGGAATACAGACTTGGGAATTTTAACCTAGAGAATGCTAGGAACTGCTGCAGGTCTACTACATATGTATGTGCTAGATGCTGAGGTCAGTGCAGCAGCAGCTGCTGACCATAGGCCTAGACTGAAAAGGAGAAGAGTGTTCAGGCCCAGGGTAACCTACCAGGAGCTACATGAGCTAGAGATTGTAGAGCACTACAGGGTGGACAAGGACATACAATAACTCAGTGAACTCTGCCACCCTCAACTCACACCCAGAGCCAACAGAGGAGAACCCAACCCAGTGGAAACAAAGGTATGTGCAGCCCTTAGGATACAAGCTACAGGTACTTTCCAAAGACCAACTGGGGACATGATTGGGGGTCTCACAGGCATCTGCTTCCAGGGTACTCCACCAGTTCCTGGAGGCCATACTACCACATGCTAGCAAGTACATTTATCTTCCCCACACCCCTAAGGAAAGAGCCAGCAATATGCAACTCTTCTACTATGTAGCACACTATCCTGAGATACTGGGTGCCATACATTTCACATAACAAGGCACGACCCGGTGAAGAGGGTAGAATCTACATCAACTGCAAGGGGCATCACTCCATCAACTGCCAGGTCATGTGTAATGCCCAGGGCATTATCATGAATGTGTATGTTGGCAGCCCTGGCAGTTATCACAACTCCCATATCTGGCACAAATCACAGCAGTACCAGATGTTTGCTAGGGGGTCATCCCACATAGCCATTTACTTGGGGATGCTGCCCACCAAAGAATGCCATAATGAGGCACACACACAAACCAGGAACATCATACAGCTTGTGTTTGGGCTGTTGAAGTCACAGTTTCAGTGTCTTGATATATCTAGTGGAGCCTTGCAGTACACTCAAGCCACATATGCACAGATGTTCACAGTATGTGCCATGTTACACAATATGATCTTACAGAAACAGGTGCATCAGGATCAGCAAAGGGAAGGGATACACAGCCCCCTACCCATGCCTAGGTCACCACAGCTGCACGCACAGGGGGACATGGAGCAGGAACCTCCTGAGGCTGTCCTGTAGGCACACATAGGCATGCCCAATATGCCCTGGCCTTGGTCAAGAGACAATGCATAGCATATGCACTGACAACCTAGGGCCCTAGGGACTGATACCGTACTCCGACTTGCATACATATCAGTAAAAATGATGCCAGCCAGGCACACAACCTGTACCTCACCATGTATTGGCTGTGAACTGCCTGCATCAGACAGAGTCAGCCTCAAACTACAGGTCTGTCAACTGCTGCATTCACAAGGTAAGTCACCCTCCTGTACACCACTTGTAAGGGGTACTATAATATAATAGCATGTGTACGGACCTGCTGCATGTATGCAAGGGAATATAGTGGGCTATATATAGTGTGCTACTGGGCTACTTGCAGAGATCAATAGTGGGATACTGGGCTACTTGTATACATCTAACAACCGCTTGGGACAACAGGTGCTCTGTTCACTAGTATGTGCCCCATAATAGCCACTAGTCCGCATGGCTGGAAACTCCACAACAGCAGTCCAGAGAGATACCAAACAATGAAGTCACAGGACAGTCACATGACTATCTATGCCAGCAGAGCATAGGTTGGTCGCTCCCATCCTAAACACATCAGTGTTGCCATACAAGTGCTGTAACAATAAGTCTGCAATGATATACCAGCAGACCAGAACATTCTCCTATCTTGTTGATAGCGTGAGTAAGGAAACATTTCTGTCTGGTGGCTGGTGTGGCTCAGTGGGCCAGGGACAGTAGCATGTGTAATGGTGTTGATGGCAAGAATCTGGCATCATCCAACATCTTTTGCACTCATATGGTGGTTGCCCCACAGACTATCAGAACCTCTCAATCTATTACTGCAAGAAAGCTGGACAAAGTCAGAGTGAATGTGGGCACAAAGGGCCATACCTACAGACAGACATTATATACACTCTGAGTAAACTAGCAGGTGGCTAGTTTAACAGCAGGTTGCAACAGGTCAGATTAGCTGAAGGATGTAAAGACTATCAGTTAAAAGTTCCATCAGGTAGAACAAGTCATTGACCGAGGTACAGTATAGTACCAGGAAACCACAAATGTATGAGAAACACAGCAGAGATATGGGGTGAAATGCTGGACATTCTGCAAAAACATGTACAGGGAGCAGTATGCAGACTGTTACCCTATATGTGGTGTTTCATCATGTACACCAGTCACATCATACTTTTCAACTTCTGACAACAGGAGATCTGTTGAAATAAAATGAATAAAAGTGGGACCAAGGTGCTCAACTTGGGACAGGTTTTAAATAATTGCTCCTACAAGCATAGAATGTGGATAGAATAACAGGTCCTGCATTCGCACAACTCTCCAGCTGTGCATGGAATCTGAAACTCAAATATCAGTCAGTATTAATTTACAACAATCTTGACTGATTTGCCACTAATTTGCCAGAAAAAAATGTTATGTGAAAGAGGCCAAAAATATGCGGCAAGAGACTGGACAGTCTATGAAGCTCTCTACAGTTCTGAAGTTTGAGTCATATATTAAGGGCAGCAAACAGCCGGGGAATGCATTGGACAATATCAGGCAACTGCAGTACTGTGTTAACAGGTGCAGCAGCTAATGGCCTGCACCACACAATAATCACAGTCTGGAGTACAGGTAGCTCTGGCCTGGAGTCACCTTGTAAGTACTGACAATCACACTGGGCATGCTCCTACACTTAGCTAACCTGAGTCCATGTCTGTTGCCTCTACCCCCCCCCCAAAGACTTGCTATGTTGAAATATGTCTGTACAGGCATACAGCTACATGTACATTTCTGTCTCTCCCTATCCCCCTCACACTTGATAAATGTCTCTATCCGTATGTTGCACATATATATGATAAGATGTATATATAGCTATATAAAGTGCAATGATACATAGACTCCACACATGTTTCTTCAGAAAACATTTACATTACTGACACAACTACATTTAAGGAGACAACCCTGTTATACACCATTGATATAGTTATGGGTGAGGATGTACGAATGTTCCTACATACCCCTGAATGCTGAGGTTATCTGCACATACACATCACAACAGCTGCCCAATAGCACCACATCAAGGCCATAAAAGTACATAATCCACTCACCCACAGACCCCTGAGCTTGCAGGCTGTCACTCTGCAGACAGACATAGGTACGCAGGTGGTGTAATGCACAATGGGTGCAACGCAGTCCCTGAATAGGCCATACTGTCCTTGGCCACATGTCTGCTTATCAAGCTGCAAACAGCCACATATGACCAGACTGGTAAGTGTACACACATAGCAAGGATATTACTAGGTATCCCACCCCTAGGACACTAGATACAATAACAGTACCAAGCAGTATCACTCTGCAAGCCACACATGCTGTCTAACACACGGCAACTTTGCATACTCCACAAGTACTGTGCCTGCATCAACATATACAGCAGACATAAACTGTGGTACGTGCAATAAGTACTTTGAGCTGTAGTGTGTAATACTACATAGGTAGGAGTTCTAATCTCACATTCTCCAAGTGTGTGTGTGTGTGTGTGTGTGTGTGTGCCAATATATCCCCTTACAGCACTATGGACATGCTTATATGGCCTGTCTCCATGCAAAGGTATGCATTTTATGGCCCTGTGACTGGCTGCTGGCCTCTAAATTGCCTTCTCTACAAGGCCTGCAGATGTCATCCACCTTAAGACACTGGCTGACTATCTAACAACAGATAAACTCCTTGATGCATGTAATAAGTACTGCAAGCTATAGTGTGTAGTACTAGATTAGTAGGAGTTCTAATCTCACATCATCCAAGTGTGTGTATAGCAACCTTTTACGTTTATTTGTGCGTGTGTGTGTGTGTGTGTGTGTGTGTGTGTGTGTGTGTGTGTGTGTGTGTGTGTGTGTGTGTGTGTGTGTGTGTGTGTGTGTGTGCGTGTGTGTGTGTGTGTGTGTGTGTGTGTGTGTGTGTGTGTGTGTGTGTGTGTGTGTAAATATATCCTCATGCAGCACTTAAGACAAGCCCATTTGGGCTCTATCTGAGCAATGGTTATGCATTTTATGCCCACTGACTAGCTGCTGGTTTCAACAATGGCCGCCGTTACAAGGCCCACTGACGTCATCAGTCTTAACAGCACTAGCTAACAGTGTGTTATCACAGCAACAGTGTGGTGCATGCAATAAATACTGAAGCTTAAGTGTATAATACTAGATAGGTAGGAGCTTTAATATCACAGCATCCAACTTTGTGTGTTTGTGTGTGTGTATGTATGTGTGTGTGTGTGTGTGTGTGTGTGTGTGTGTGTGTGTGTGTGTGTGTGTGTGTGTGTGTGTATGTGTGTGTAAATATGTCCCCTGACAGCATAGAGACATGCCCAGGTGGCCTACCCTTCTGCATTGGGGTTATGCATTTTATGACCTTGTGACTAGTCACTGGCCCTAAATTGCCTTCCTCTACATAAGCATAATTGATGTCTGCCACCATCTACAGTCATATGTGCAGACTACCCAGGTGACAGGTATCAAGGGTATGAAAGCATGATGACATTGACGATCCTCATTGTCCCTGACATAGTGTTCTACACATATGCACGTAGGGAGCCACGCACATATACAGACATACTTTGCTGATGTCATATCTATGCTATGCTGCCTTGCCATCCTGTGCCGCTGTATTGCCACCATGTGTCCATAGTTGCACTGCTCAGGCTCCTATGACAAAAACATACACAGCTCCATCACACACCTGTCATTCTGTAGCACTAGCTTCAGTGTACCATCAGGCAATAAAGATACACAATGTTTGATGTGTAGTCCTGACACATACCAACATACAGTACTTGTTTTGGCTCACAACAACTGCCATAGCATAACACTACTGCAATAGACAAACACATGTAAAGTTATATAGTCAGCCTGTGCAGACACATATAGCAGGTCCCCGCATCAATGGCAGGGATGTGGTACAGGTATCATCACATGCATAGGGTGTGGTGTGGAGGGTGCCAGAGGCCTAGGCTGTGCCAAACAGCTGACAGCATGTGTGTGAGTCAGGAAGGGGTGCTAGTGACATGGGCCATGGAGAGGTGCTGTGTGCCTGTAGGTGACCTGCATGTGACTGTGGTGTTGGAGTGTGTGCATGCAGACAGTCAAGCTCAATGCTACTCCTACACATGTGTATGGCAGACAGCTGTGGATTGATCATGGCAGAATGGGCAGTTCACTGTCTCTGGTCATGAACACGGGAACTAGCTTCACCGGGAGTAGCACAGGCAGCACCATCTCCAAGGTCAGATGTGGTGCTAGTACCTGACAGTAACTGCTGTCTGCTGGGCCTGTGTCCCCCATGGGACTGCTTAGGACCACATGCCCATGGCTTGCCACATCGTGGTGTGGACAGCAGACCTCTCTATGTAGAGCTGGAGGCACTGTCACTATGGGAACGTGAGTGCACGTGGCCACGTGAACTACCAACAGATGGTGTTGCTGGTCTACATCCACGTGTCTGATGTCCAACCCCAACCACATATTTCACCACAGACAATGTGCACTCAAAGACAGACACTGTTTCTGCCCACCATCTGTCCACTACATCAGTGAAACATTCCATGACGTCACCAGTGCAGTGAAGGCAGTCACGGATGTCAGACTGTGCTGTATCCATAAAAGCATCCATCTGGTGTTGCACTCAGCTCATGCCTGTGCCTCCATGATAGCCCGAAACATGTGGCTAGTGACATGCGATGTGACATCTGCAACAGAAGGTGGATGGGCAGCAGTCCTCCTTCGAGCACCCCTGTCAATTTGCATGTGTGGGACCTCACCAGCTCTCTGGCTATGGCTCACTGGCACCATAGTTCTCACACTGTCTTGTACTATGTCAACACCCTCTGACTTTCCAATATCTGTGGCCTCTGGTGACTGGGTATGTGTGGGCATACTGATTGTGTGCGGGGATAATGAGGTCAGAAGAGGGATGTCTACCTCCTGGACAGATTCAGCCACTGACAATCCCACCTGTGCCTCATTATGGCTACCATCATCATCAGAGTCCGATGAGACACTGACATCAGGTTGTGAGGGGGACAGACTCCAACTTCCCATGTTCACTTGTGAGAAGCAAGACAAAAGCAGTACATTACCACCTGCACCATTATATATGGTAAGCCACACAGCCTCATACAGATGTGAATCCACAACTGCATTACATGTCCCACATCTTCTCTTTTCCTGATCCCATGCACAATACACAGCTGCTATTCTTTCAACTTGCTATGTCTGTAGGGGCAAATTGTAAAACATGTACCTATCTCTGGGCCTTTACCCCCCTTTATGTATGGTTGTGTACGGATCCCTTGTTACAGAGGGTTGGAAGGTATGGTTGGTCTGTAGCAGCTACCTTAACATACAGTTGTGTATGCTCCAGGACACAGCTACAGCCTATGACACAATGGGGGGGGTGTGAACACTTTGGAGGGTTGCAAGCTGTATGTGTAACTGTGGCAGCTATGTCAGTCCTGTTATTACAGCAGAGCCAGGGTAAGGGTACCTATTACAGTCCAATCAAGGCATGTGCTTAAGGTGCATCTGTTATGCAACAGTGCCAATAGCAGAGTAGTAGGTGACATATAGTTAGGCTATACGAATATGTGCAGTGTGTCCCTACCTGTAGGCCTGTGACTTGCAAAACTGGGTAGCTGATAATTCAGTAGAAGTAACCTATGGTAATTAAAATTGCATGAGTCAGTCATTACTTGCTGTGTTCACAACAATGTAATTGAAGTACAACACACTTCAAACCCATGACTGTGTGTGGCAAAATGTTTTGTATACAAGACAGAATGTGCTACTGCATCAGTGCTGCAGCAGGTGTATTTGCCAGATATATGTGCTGACATACAGGCTGCGACACACATTGTCTGCATCCATCAGTATGTACATGGCTTTCAAAGGCAGTTGTTCTGCAGCAGGGTCCCATTTGAACATATGTACTCTGCCATTGATGCCTTAGCAGGTGTGTTTGAAGATGCTGCAGGTAAAAGCAAACATTTACCTGCTATTCCAACTCTCATGTACTGCCATTATTATTTATTTGGCTGTCTACTGGTGTATTTCTGCATTAAAGTCCCAGGTGCTCTCCCATTTGTCACATTAGGTTTGTTTTCAGTCTGTGAGCGGCAATCGGTATGTGTTGATGGAAACAACTGCTTTAATTGAGATCTATGTGGCCTAGTTGGTTAGTGCAGTAGGTTGTAGTTGACAGGGGTTCAGGTTTGAAAGATGACAGAGGAGATTATTTTATATATGCGCCTAATACTGTGAGAAACATAGGATCATTAAGGCACTTTAAAGCTCGTTTAAGTGGGTGTGAGTGGTGCTGCGTGACATGCTGCATCTCGGCGCTCTGCTTAGCTCCATGCAAACCCACGCTAAAAATTTTAAAAAGAAAAGGGGGTGCTAGGACAGTGGTGAAATGGGGGCAAGCAGGGGGGAAACATAGTGAAAGGCAGGTAGGGATGTGCAGGATGGATGTAGGGAAGGACCATAGCTTTCCATTTCTTGTACACCAGCAGCTGTGCAGTTTTAAAAGATGTTGTGTATGAATTTGGACTCTCAACCCCCAGAGACAGGAGTGAGGATAACATAAATGCTTTGTCAAGCCAATTGGACAAAATTAGTTGTATCCAGTGGGCATGTGTGAGAAATGGAGAGCTATGTATGGGGCAATATTTTTTGTGAGACAGGTGCCCATTTATTTATTTTTTATAAGGAGAGAGTAGAATGTTGGGGAAGGGATATAGGTATGTGTGGGGAGATAAGTTGGGTAGGACAGGATGCAATTGCAGATAGACAAGACAGCAGACAGGGATGGTGTGTAACACATTAGGGGGGTAAACACCATGGAAGAGGAAGGTGTTGTGGAATTGGAAGTGCATGTGCCTCCAGACGGCAGTAGAGTGACTGAGGTCCCCACCCATGGGCAGTCCACACTAGTCCTTCACTGCCCTGAAGGTGGATGTGCTGCAGGCTGGGCGTCTGGGCCAGGAACTCCACCAGGTTGTCGAGTCTGCCCTCAATCTGGCGTAGGGAATGCTAATAGCTCATATGAACAATCCTGTGCACCATGGCTGGTAGTTGATCCTGGTTGACTACCACCCCTCTGCTACTGTTTCCAGGGGGGACGCTTCCACCCAAAGGTGGTGCAGGGCCAGCAGAGGGTCAGCACTGGCTTGGGTCCAAGATGTGATGGGACTCGATGCCATAGCCAGCTGAGGTAGGGTAGGTGGATCAGCAGGAGCTGGCCTACCCTGACGTGCTGTGGTTATGGAGGTGAAGCAATGCAGTTAGGTTAGTTATGAACAAAACCATTGTTAGTAATAACAGCATGCCAGGACATTGGAAATAACCCCACTACATTTCAACATATATTATGTGAAACACAACAATGAATAACAGAATAGTCAGTATATTAACAGCATGCCAGTAACAGTTATGCCCTATGGCCAACTGGATAGATAAGTCAACAAGATATGTTAATATGCAACCACTGTAATACATAACAATAATATAACACATGCCCCAAAATAAAGTTGGTGGAACAACGTATGTTAATAGTAAACCATAAGCAATGCATAACAATAACAAATATTTGAAGATAAGGGGTGGGGAAACAGAGAAATACAGTCCATTAATACCATTATAGGCTATATAGCTGACAACAGTGCTGTCATCTACTCTACAAGTCTGTCCTTTATTTATGTGTAAAAGTGCGTTATAGTTGCTGTAGCATGTACATACCTCTCAAGCTATCCGCATGGGACAGTACGGGCCAAGCAGTAACAACTGCAGGCACACAACTACACAGAACACTTGCGCATCGGGCCTACCTATATAACTACCAAGGTGTACTGTGGGCTGATGTATTGTGACTTTGCTATTTACATAATCATGCCCATCATACATCTGTGACAGAGGGATTACACAATAGTACTTACATTCCATGACAATGTGACACTTAAGAGACATCATGCCTTGCTTGGTAGGCATGGGGATAGAACCCAGCAGTAGTGACTGCAGCAGTCATCTGCATCAAATGTATTAACTGAATGCAGCAACCTTTAACACATACTCCATGCAGCCATACCAGAGCTTACACATTTTATTTTTTTTTTATTTTATTTTATTATTGTTACACTTATTTCCTGTTTTTATGCTGTATTTTCATATTCCTGGTAATGATTGTAACAGTCTGTGACATGTAAATACACAATAATGCACTCATAATATGGGCTACCTCACCCATTTACCTGTAGTTCCTGTGGAGAGAATATCTGTAAACATTACGTGACTGATACTGTAATATACAGATCTACATAGCACTGGATTTGAACCGTAGTCTATGCATGGCAATAAAGTACTTCATACACAGCATTTAGCAAACTGAGCTACTGAGTCACTGCTGATTACTGCCTGACTGATATTTGCCTAGAGCTCACCTGGCACCAGAATATGACCTGGTAATAGCATTTTATACTTGACTGCAGTTATAGTTGAACACACATGTATGACATTCAAGCACAACAGAGACACTAGGTAAAGTATGTATTACTACATAGAATTCAGGTGTACACATTACATCGTTAGTGTGTTGAAATATTTGTGATGTCAACAACCAATATCCGATTAAGGATTATTTGCAGTCTGCAACTAGGACACTGTTATATGTGACTGCAGCACCATACCTCACAGCCTGAATGCATGTAGCTGACATGCAGTGGTTTAAACAAGACAATCCTGCTGTACATGATTTACCTTGGTGTTATTGCTATTGTTGCACGTGTCATTGCAGACCAGTTGTCATAAGTGATTTCTTACAAAACAACTCTGAACCTACACTTATTTCACAACAGACTTCATTAGACATACCTTCATGCAAGTAGTGATACTATTTTGTGTTTTTATTGCAGAACGGTTGTAATAATTGATTTCTTGCAAAACAGCCCTACTTCCACAGTCATTGCACAACAGACTTTTAGAGAAACCTTCAATCAGTTACTGTATAATTTCATATTTTTATTGCACAATAGTCGCCATTATGCAGTGTTGCAACACAGCTGGTATTCCACAGTTATTGCACTACAAACTTTTATTGCATATAGTTTATTACAGTTAATGCTTTAGTCTTCCCTGCTTATGGCACTAGAGTTGGCAGTATGCACTTATTGCATTACAGGTGAAAGTCCACATTCATTGCAATACAATCTTTACTGTATATATCCAATCACAGTTAATGCTTTACACTTTCTTTCTTGACTATAGATAGCAAAACACATCTGTACTCACCACATTCATGGCACAGTCTTGCCAAGTGCTCGGCATGCACCTCAATGTTGCAAGCCCTCTCCTCTGCAGCTGTTGGGAGTGGAGCACATCATTATGCATACGAGTTTATCAGACATTCAGATTAAGTATTGGTGAAACAAAGGTTACATTACTTACAAACTTGTGGGGCATTCCTTGCCCAAGCTCTTCAGATCCTGGTGTCCAAGAGAGCCCCCTTCTTACACTTCAGATCTTTATGATTGTGACAAACCTACTCACCTGTGCAGGAGATACCTGTCACACTGGTGAGTTCATGTGCCAGCTGTTCCCAGGCCTCCATCTTGCACTCTGAGCCCTGGAACCCTCCTTGCAGCAGCCGGTCATCATAGCTTCTCACCAGGAGTCCAACCATGACCTGGACTCCTAAATGCCCCACTGCTTCACCTGGAAGCATGCACCCTCTCCAATGCCAGCCATAGTCACTACAAAGGCAGAACTCCAACAGATTATGCTGCAGTCCCACCTAGTGAGCTTAATATAGCCTGTTTTCCTGCCGTTAAATGCCATTGGGCAACATTTAAAAATGAACTACAAACCAGTGCAGCTCAGCTAAGCAGTGTTTAGTGCTTAGTAGTACGCAAACAAGCCAAACGGTGCAAAGCAGTGCATAAACATTTACAGACATTATTTTGTTTATGCAGTCTTTAGCAGGTCTTAATAGGTTTTAGCAGAGCTTAGCTGAGCACAGCAGGTGCGTATTTAAAAATAATTTCAATAATTTCTATTTCAAACAAAAATGCTAACTTGCTCTTCTGTGTTGTCAAACCCTGCACTTACTGCACATGAGGCTGTAACTCTAACCACTTAGCTACATGGATATGTGAAATGTTGCTATACGTATACATATACATCTGAGATACCTTTAAGCAGTGCTGAGCACTGTGTAGCGCCACACAAATCCGCTCAGCTATGGTTAAACTTGACCTTTACATTAATAATTAAATATATCCGGTTTCTATTTTTAGATGTCTGGTATCTCGGTGCTGCTTAGCACTGCTGCGCTCCACTCTGCACAAACATACTTTTTAAAAAATAAAAAAATTAAATTAAATTGCATTACTATACTACAATTGGACAATGCAGGGAGTGTGTTACGCATCTGCAGACACAGTTAGTACCACACTCCCTACACTGATTCAATAACTGTGTCCCACGGCTCTCCTTCGGCAATGCACCATAATTAATATGCATGGCGTGCTGCCGAGGAGGAACTGTGTATATGGACACGGTAATATTCCATGTAGGGTCTACAATATACCTATATGGATTTTATTAAATCTAGGGGGCTGATTTTTAAGCTGCCTGCCCTTACTGGAGATTTAGCTTTGTACACCACTGTTTATATCTTAAATTATTTATTGCCTTTCCTTATGCTTATTTTGGAAAAAAAAGTGTATTTTGCCTCTTACTGTCTATTTTGCTGTTTTAACTGCTCAGAATTCATTATTCTGAATCCAGTGCCATCCGGGCAAAGCTCATGCTTTTAATCAAATACTACATTTCCTTAGCATTTTGAAGCAAATTACTGCTGTTTTTTTCGATTTATTTGCTACAATGAACTTTTTTTAAAGAAAAGTGAATCTCCTCTCACTGTTCTTGCTCTTGATTTGTTTGCCTTGAAATCTTCTTTCTGGGTGTGGTCTAGATAGATGTTTAAGTTTATTTATGGTTGCATTAAATTATGGACATTTTTGTGTGTTTTACATTAGGAGGAATAGAATTATTCATCTATTAGAAATAAGTGATTCCTGGTCTATCTGATTTAGGAAACGCATACAAGGTCTCAGTATAGTTATTTTATTGTTCAGTGGGTTCATTAGTCAGTTTACTGTATTTTCAGTGCCTGTATAAACTCATGTTACTTTGCCAATGATGGTCTGTATCTGTTCCCTCTAGGCTTCTGAATATTGGCTAAAATGTTATCCTCCCCCATAGAGCATTTTTAGACAATGCCAAATTGAAAAGCTTTCCAACATAACAAAGGCACCCCATGAAACCTTAAAGTGTTATTGCTCAAGGACAGGAGCTTAAATAAGAAGCTCCAGTTCTTTCAAGCACTCCTCACCCTGGAGAATGTAGAGATCTGTGCAGTTACTAAGACATGGTTTAATGTCACAGAAAGTACTCTGGCAGTACAAGATTTCAGTGCCATCCACACATTTAGATCATCAACTACACAAACAGTGACTAAAGGTGGGGGAGTCTCAATCTACATCAACAACAAACATATCTCTAGGTTGGTTAAACAGGATGATGTGTTGGAGTTTCTCCATGTGCAATTTACTACAGACAAAGTCCTGCACCATATCCTGGCAAGCTACAAGTCTCCTGCTAGGTACTATGAGACCAGTAGCTGATACTTAGACCTAATGATGTCACTCAACCTTCAACCAAACACTTTACTCATGGGGAACTTTAATTACCCTTCTTAAGACTGGAAATCCCATACACGCTAAAATTTACAGGCACAGATACTTCTGGACTTTGTGTATAAAAACACTGTTAACCAGGTAGTTGATAATCCCACTAGAGGTTCTAATATATTGGACCTGGTCCTCACTAATAAGGGAGAACACTGCACCCTGCCCTAGTGTCATGTCCTCCCTGATAAGTTCTGACCACATTGTGTCTCCTTTGAAATAAAAATCAATATTTTAACCTCAGTAAGTCCTGTAACAGTTTGGAACTATTCCAAAGCAAACTACCTTTTTTTAAGCAATAGTTGTCAAATCCACCCCTCTAAAACCAGACAACACAGCAACCTATGCAGAATTCTTACAGAAACTCTGTACAGCCATATCAATGGCTGCATAGAGGCTGCTCTACTACCAGAAGTAAGTCCAAAACTAACTCGAAAAACAAAGCAACATGGTGGTATCCTAAATTAAACCGGTTATACAACAAAAGGAAAAAAAAGTCATGGCAAAAACCAGGAAGTGTAACTCTCAAAAAGATTAGAACTCAATCATCAAACTAAACAACTAAGATGGCTTATTAAGAATAAGAAATCCAATTTGGGGGCAAGATATCCTTACAGGCACAAAACAACCATAAGGTCTTCTTCAGTTCTGCCAGAAATCTGAAAGGCAGCACTCAACAATGTGTTGAACTGGTGGTTAGTGGTACCACATTCACTAATTCAAGTGATAGCGAATTTACTGCCTGACAAATACAGTTCCAACTTTACTGCCCCACTCACCTCCAGCAACCCCACAGGAAATGCCTTCAAACATCACCCCCACCAACAATAAATAGGGAGCAGGTACTGTCTGCACTTGTTAAGGCCAAGAACACAACCTCAGTCTCTGGTACTCTGTAGATATCATCTCTTTTGAAGTGCATTATGTTGTTCACCTGGTTATGCATATGTTGTTTACCTGATTAACTCAAGATTAACTTTCCAAGGGGCCTGAACTTCATTATTGACTGACAAACTCATCTTTTGTTTGAAGCACTCTCTTTGATGACATTTCTGATGACCATTGCCTCTGTATAAAATATCAGAGTTTCAGGCTTTCTTTTGTTTGGAATTGTACGTGATGTTTCTCAAAGATGACGTGCCCCTTAAGATTAACCTACATTTCCCCTAAAGGATGGATTCTGAATTGTTTACAAAGATCCATTCACTTTCTTTTTTTTTTTTTACCTACAACTGGTGCATGAGTTCAGGAAGATGGGACAACTTATCTTTTTTTATACTGGGAGGAGAAAGTCTCACACTAGGAAGCATATGGTTTCCATTTGAATTTGCAAATGTATTGGTTTTCTACTATCCTGCAAAAGACATGTACTTACTGATGAATGTGGCTATTTAAGCACATTCCAGTAGAGGGATAGCTGTTTCTATCTCTATTGCAAACATTTGCATTGCAATTGTTGTTCTTCATTGCACACCTTCACCAAACATTACTGTTTTGTCTTTGACTCCAGGAATCAAGCCTCCTTTTGCATGATTGCCTGTTTTTGTTTACTGGGCTTTATTTAGTTCTTGGACTTTGCTCCAGCTCCTTCCACTGTGGTGAGTACTACTTGAGCTTCAATCCAGTCAAGTGCCCATCAACAGTAGTCATCAAATTTAAATATTATTCAAAAACATTTCTACTGTAGCAGTTGATTTATGAGAATACTTTCTTTGATAACAGGAATAAATACCTCTAAATATTTTTGGGTAGTTGTTAGCCAGCATACCTTGCCATTATTTGTTAACTCTGTAGGGGGTAAAATCTTTACTTTTACTTGTGTTTAAACAGGGAGTTGTTCACATTATTTTTAGAAATAGCATAATTGTGTTTGTATATTCTTTTCCTGAACTGTGTCTCAGTTTTACTTTCATAAAAATTAGAGCATCCTGAATACAAAGCAATGTAAACAACTCCTTTGTTTGCACAGTTACCCTCTCCCAAAGAGATTTTGTAAGGTTGGTATGTCAGTGTAATGGTGTCAAACTCAAGGATAAAGCCACACGGGTTACAACCACCACACTTCTTCAAACCCTTATGTGCCTTAGTGGTACATTCATTAGACTTACCTTCCAAAAGGCTCTTAAGGTCTCTATCTATTTTGTGTACAAATGCTGAATTCCCATAATTCTATAAATTTCCTCATCTGCCTTGAAAATCTTCCAGTTCTTTTGTATTATTCCTTTGACCTCCCTTGAATACGAGCTGTATGTGACTACCAGGGAGTTGGAAAAAGAGCTGTGGGCACCCAGTTGATTTGTGCCAAACAAAGATGCTACAGTACCATCATCAGACCCTAACAATGGTGTGAACTTAGTACCCCAGGGTTCTAGAACTTCATCTCTTGTGTTGGTCAAAAGACTAAAAGGGTATCCTCTCTCAAGGAACATATGGAGTAAAATGTCTGCCTCAGTTTTGAAGTTAAGAAAATCTGAACTAATCCTGGCTGCTCTCACCAATTGACCTTGGAAAGTATTCTTTTCACTGTGCATCAGATGACAGCTATTGTAGTCAAGATTACTATTTGAGAAAGTTTGCTTCCTATGGATTTTTGAACCAAACTGTCACCTAGGGATGTCCTTATAAATGTCAACATCAAGGTAGTCCATACCATATTTTGAATATTTGTGTGTGAACTTGAGGAAATGTGTGGTATTACTAATAAAAGTAAAAAAAATCTTCCACTTTGCTATATGAACCTTTCCACAAAATGAAGATATCATCCAGGTAATGCAAATAAGTGTACCAATATTCCTGGTAAGGGAACTCCATGATGTAGGCTTTTCCCCCAACTATATAAAACAAAATTAGCATATATGGATGCACAACTGGCACCCATTGCTACTCCTTTGGATTGGCAGAAGTATTCCCCTTCAAAATTTATGAAATTGTTAAAAAGAATGTAGTCCATAGTGGCTAACATAAAATTAATAAGATAATCATCCAAAGTAGATAATTCTGTGATAGTGGCATGAAATAATTTTAAGCATATCTGGTTGCGTATGCAAGAAAACAAGTTAACTACATCTATGGTAGAAAAACTGCAACTTTCATTAAATCAATGTTGCTTTACCTTAGCTAGAAAATCTCAAGAGTCCTTTAAAATGTAATCAAATTGTTTGATGGATTCTTTCAAATTACGGTAAAAAAGACTGCTAGTGGGTAGGTTTTAGAATTTTGTTCTGCAACTATTAAACTGTAGGATGCTGTTACAATGTCTTTGTGAATTTTAGGTGTACTGAATATTGTCAGTATAAAAGGATGTCTACTGATGAGGAAATTGTATGTGCCAATGGGTAGAGCATCCGGCAAAAGGGAGTCCTCCAAAATAGATCAATTTTTCTGTATGCCACAGTAATTTCATTCCTAGATACAGTCTCATACTGATCAGTATAATGTAACAAAGTCAAAATCTAACTGATGTAGTCAATCTTGTCAGCAATAACAATTCTCCCACCCTTGTCAGGTTTCATTATTCTTAAAGATGGATCATTCCTTAAATAAGTCAACAATGTCCACTCTTCTTTGAAGAGACTGAAGTACTGTTGAGAGTTACAACAGTATAAACTGTATAGGTCTTTTTCACAAGATTTCTCAAAAATAGCCACCATACTGTTGAGAGGTGGGTTCCAAGTACTTCTTCTCTTAAAGGGACTTAGAATAGGGTCTATATTATTTATTCGAAGTTTCAAAACTTCAAACCTCATATGTTCAACACATATGAGTGAAGTTTAAAACTTCAAAAATATAATAAAAAATTAAAAAAAAACTTACCCGAATGCTCTGAGTAGGAGTGCAAGCTCCCCTGCAGCCCCCACCCCACTACTTAAATATACAAACTCCGAGTTTGCACTTCAGTACAGAAAAGGGAAATTTCCCATTCTGTGCCATATGGAGCCATTGCTTTTAACCTTAGAACTTTTCAAAGTTCGATCATATGGTGTCGACCATATAACATTAGAACTTTGAATAATTAATAGGGACCGCTGAGAATAGTTGGAGTAGCAAGTCCTCCAAATGGGCAACGCAGTGGTGCAGCAGTTAATGCTGTTGCCTCATAGCAAGAGGTTCTCCGGTTCGATTCTCGGCTGGGGTGCCCTCTGTGTGGAGTTTGCATGTTCTCCCTGCGTTCGTGTGGGTTTCCTCCGGGTACTCCGGTTTCCTCCCACATTCTAAAGACATGCTTCTGGAGCATTGCTCCCTGGGCCTCCGCTGAAAACAGGATCTGTGGAACCTAGTCAGACATTCCTGGTCAACAAATGTAAAATAAATAATTTGCCCTATTTTTAAAGGAAGAATGACAATTTAACTTCTTCGTGTATAATAGGTTCATAGATTAGCACTAGACTAACTGCCCTTGTGGGCAATTTTAAGCCTAGCCAATTACCCACTGTGAGAATCAATCGCTGCACAATAAGTGAATCAACAATATTCATTTTAGAATAAACAAAGAAAAATGTGTTTTAGTTATAGCTATGTCTGTATAATTAAAAATGATGAAATTTTTCTAAGTTAGCATTTTCCCTTCATGTGAAGAAACAATACCCTCATCTTTAGAAAACGGACTAATTTTAAAATTTGACCTAGTGAACCATACCAATTCCAATTGTTCCTGTTCTGACCCCTTACTGCATTCTGTTAAACCGACCCTTGGACGTTGGTGTCAGAACTAAAAAAGGAGCTTCTCTTTGTTGATATCCTGTTCTCTCTGACCTTCTCAGGGGAGGAAAATTATATACATATATACACATATATACATATATATATTCACACACACACACATACACACACACACACACACACACACACACACACACACACACACACACACACACACACACACACACACACCAGTAATGAACTGTATTTAACTTTTGGACCCCCCCACTCCATGTCTTGGTGCTGAACTGCCCAGTTACTGCAACTTTACCCATGTGTTCCATACCTGGTAAGACCCGTTCATATTGCATCCATCATTCAGGCAGCCATCAGGAAAATTTGTATGCTAAGCCCTGCATTTTTGCACCCGCACTCATTGGTTCTAGTAGCGTTGGGCATACAAGATGCATAATGTGAGAATAACAAACATCTCAATGACTACATTTATCTGGGTCATAGTCAACAGTGTATGACATGGAGCTGCAATACTGCAATGTGATGGTATAATACCTTGCAATCTGTTATATCACTTGCACCCCACAGCATACTGACTACACTTTATTATGGGTCAAACCAATGAACTTCAGAATATACAACCATGCTTATTGCCCATGAATTTATGAATGTGCAAAGATAAACAATATGGGAGATATAACCACATACCACCGCACACAACCACATGGATCACAACAGTGTGTCATGAAATACAGCTTACCATACTTTCAGTCAATCAGTAGTGTCGTGATTTCTCTTTACCACCACAAAACAGGTTTGTGCCATAGTACACACTACTTTTAAGGCATGCTGTACCAGTTTATACATGTGTCAATCAACACAGCAGAACAAGACAAACTTTTATGGCAGCAGATGTAGGGACGTGAACATTATAGGAAGGCTTGCATGCATCTTATTTTACATGCATTGTACAACAAGCATTTCTAGGGACAATTGAAGTGTCACTATATATTATAAATCTAGAGCAGAGTCCTGCCCAGTAAATAAGTGTTTTTGAAAACTGAGACACTTTTTGATAACATAAACCCAATGAAGGGTCATTCAGGAAGGGTCATGATGTAGCTCAGTTAATACAGTAAGGGATGCTTCTGCTATAGCAGTCTTTTTTATTAGCTGTCATTTATTTTTTGATACGTGATCTACACAGTTCAATCATGATTGTCAGTTACATTCTTTATTGCCACTGCACTAATGACAAACATCAACTGTACAGTATTACTTAACTATTCTACAGCAGCTTTCCAAGCAAACTAATCAGCAGAGAAAATAACTCTTCATTCCTTTAACAGCCATCTTGATAAAAGTCTATTATTCTCTGAAGGTATAAAATGCAACAACATTGTATAATATTATCGTGAAAATATCCAAAATCTAACAATTTTTATTTAATTCAATTTAACTGAGATTTTGATAATCAGATTTGTCCCATTTGGCCTGTGGACTATTGTTACAAGGGACTTGAGGTATTTTACAGCCTAATGGACATTTGTCCAGGATACTATAGAGTAAGATAGTGTCAGACTTTATAAATGGGGATTTTATTCATAGATGTAGTATATAATGTGTACCAATGATGAGGACACATAAATATATACCAAAGCCTAAACTAGTCCACAGCCAGACAATTAAAGCACCCTTAAAAGCTAGTCTGCAATAAACAGGTAGTCTGCATATGTAAATTAATTCATTACATGCCAGATGTTATAGCACATGCCTCATAAAGCATTTCATGACATATAGCATTCCATACTGAAGATGGAAGCAACAATAACCACATACACTCAGGAAACAGAATAGAATGCTTACTATTTAGTAGAATACTGTATAGTAGAAAGTATGGCAATGAAAAACATGGAGGCCATGATGTGAATCCCTGCTGCCCAAGGTGTATCTTTAGGGTCAGAGTGTTGTAAAAAAATGTTGCCCTACCAGGAACAACAAGGGTACTTCTTTATGATTGCACAAACATTAGACATTTTGTCTGATTTGTGCTGAGGAATGTATGTATATATATATATATATATATATATATATATATATATATATATATATATATATATATATATATATACGTAGAGCTAGGAAACAGCTTATACAACTCCAAACAATAATAATGGCAGTGAACATATTTGCCACTGGAACATTACTGAGGAAAGCTGGGGAAACTACAAGAATTTTGCTAGCATCCTGTAAACAAGTTTCATGAGTATTTACTGTCCAATGGAGGGATGTATATTTGCATGCCTTAGGCACAGGCTGAAGGGATACTGGCTATACTTGAATTCCACGCTATATGCCATCTGTAAGGAATACTTGGTGCTGTAGTTTCCATACATATTGTGATCCAGAAGCCTGTACAGATGATGCAGCTGTCCACGTAAAGTGGCATGTGACTTTCCTGCTAAATTTATTGCCTTTAACGCACTCAGTGCCTACTCCTAGCCAACAGCCTTAGGACATGAGCTCCATCACTGCTGAAACATGAATATATATTGTTATCAGACACTCATTCACCTTCACAGAAACCAAAAAAAGTTGTAACTAAAATCACACTTGCTTGCTGGAATTCTCTAAAAAAAAAAATATATATATATATATATATATATATATATATATATATATATATATGTGTGTGTGTGTGTGTGTGTGTGTGTGTGTGTGTATGTATATATATATATATATATATATATATATATATATATATATATATATATATATATATATTAGAGGACCTCCTTCTACAACTCACTTTTCAGATAGCAACACAAACATCATCTGTTGATGAGTCTAACTATAAATGCTTCCAAGGACCAGGCTAAAAATCAGATCCACCATACAACTTCAGTAATACTTGTAAAGTTTTGAATGGCAATTATTGCTAAATTCAATAGAAGTATACGCTTAGACATTCTCTTCTGCTTCTGCATCTTCTTTAGTTTCAATAAATTGATAAATTTAATAATTCTACTTTTAGACATTCAGACTCTTTCTGTAACTCCAGCTTGACTAACAACCTTCCAGATCCACTGCAGTCTCTTCTTAATTTATTTAAGGTACAGCATTTAATGTCAGTCATGCTTGATGGATGTGTCTCTCATGAATAATGTTACAGTTGTCTAATACTGATGTCCAGATGACCTGTACAAACTCAGCTGTTGATAACGCTTGCTACATTTTGTTGCATTGATCACTAAGGTTTGAGTATGATTCCCATCTATCATTGTTACACGGTTACTTGAATACAATTTGCTTGAATTTTGCTATATTTATTTTGATTACCATTGTCTAAGGCATTATCCGAATACAGTCTAGATATATGTTCATTACTTTTTAAATTTTATCATCTGTGTGAGTGTGATGTGGATGGCCTATGGCAATTATGTAAGTATAGTTCTTTGACTTAGCCAAGTTATAAATATTTGTTTCTATCTAAAGGCTTTGGTCATAATGGATAAGGGTGTTAAAACCAGTTCAGCCACCTGGTTAAATGTACACAAATGAAAAAAAATAAATGGGGGGAATTCAAGCATAATGCTACTGATACTTGCACACTTATAGGGTTCATAGGGTTCATAGGTTGGTACTAGGCTATCTATTCCAGAGTATGGAGAGTCTCTGGGTCAAGAACCTATCCCTCTAGCATGTTTTGTTCATTGCGATGACAAGGTTTAGATCCCTGGAGCGTGTGGCTCTTTGGGATTGGGATTTCTTTAAGTGGAGCATGTCCAGCAGCTCAGGGTTTGACATGGCCTTGTATATTAAGCAGAGATTGCATCTGAGTAGAGGCTATGCCACAGAGTATAGCTGGAGTTTTTTAGATGGTCAGCACAGGACATCTGCTTTAGGCCTGTGATTCTTTTAGTGAGGTATTTCTGCGGCCTTTCCAGCTGTTGTAGATGTCTTGTGAGGTACATACCAAATGGGGCATTGTACTCTATAATGGGTCTAATGAGGGATGAGTACAGTGGGACAATGACCTTCTTTTTTCTGGATGAAAAGCCCTTAGTGATGAGGTGTGCCACATAGAAGGATTTCCTGACTGTTGTGGTGATGTGGTTATTGAAGGTGAGACCACTGTCCACCTGTGTCCCTAAGTTTCTCATCACACTTTTGATGTTTAGTGTACTGCCACATATGTGGTAATTCATGGGTACATGTTTTTTCCCAAAGGGGATAACTATACATTTCTTGGCATTAAGCTTGAGCCCATGGCTCTGGCACCAAGCATCTGTTTCTCTAAGGCCCTTTTGTAGAATATCCACATCATTTGGTGATTCAATAATGCCTTCCAGTTTGTAGTCATCTGCAAACTTTGTTAGCCAGAGTCCCTTAGTGTTGGCTTGTACTTCAGAGAAGTAGATGCCAAACAACAGCAGTCCCAGGACTGAACCCTGAGGTACTCCACTTGTCACTTGTCTGGAGCTGGATTTGGAGTTGGCTACTTTTACAGTCTGGGTTCTGTCAGTAATCCAGTTGGCAACCCATCAAGTGACATAGGGATTTATGCCCGACTTAGTAAGTTTATCTAGGATTCCAGAGTGGGGGATGGTGTTGAAGGCCTTGGCGAGATCCAGATAGGCTATGTGGACCGCCTTACTGTCGTCCAAGCTCTGGAGACTGATTCGAAGAAGTCAATCAGGTTCAGGAGACAAGATCGGCCCTTCATGAAACCAAAATGGGTGGGGTCCAGTGTTTGAAGGTTGCCAATGTCTTTATTTATAAGTTCCATGATAATGTGTTCCATGCCCTTGCAGATCAGGCTCATCATACTGATGGGATGGTAGTTCCCTGGATCCAAGGTGGATCCCCCCTTGTGGAGTGGGATAACTATAGCTGTGCGCCACTCACTGGGCACGAACTCTGAGGTGAGCCTATCATTAAACATGACACTTAGGTGAGGTGCCAGTTAATTTTGTAGTTCATGTAGTACACAGCCCGGAATGTCATCTAGTCCCATGGATGCTGTTTTCTTTGCTTTGGAGTGTGTGGTTTCTACCTGTGTGGCCATGATTACTGGAATTTGTCAATCTTTTGGTATTGAGATGGGCCTTTTAGGGGTGAGAGGGGGGTGAAATTGGCACCAAATCGATTTGCCAGGATATTGGCAATATCCTTGAGATCAGTATATTTAATGTCATTCTGTGGTAGCTCAGAGCAGAACTGAGCATTGCCATTTAGATTCTTGGCATAACTATAGAATGCCTTGTGGTTGTCTTTGGAGTCTTAGGCAATTTTATTTTCATAACTAGCTTTGGAGGATTTTATGAGGGATCTCAGCTTCTTACTGAGGCTGGTAAGGGAGTATTTTGCATCCTGGGATGTTCCTCTTTTCTGCAACAGTTTCTTTGTTCTTTTATATAGTTTGTTTATGGCAGGGGACCACCAGATTGGCTTCCTTTTTTTGGAGGAGAGCGTCTTGGTTCTGTTTGGAATGGCACGATTCATGCACTAGTGGATGTGCTTACACAGTGCCTTAGTGCAGGATTCAATCGTCGAACTTT
This sequence comes from Protopterus annectens, assembly GCF_019279795.1. NCBI lineage: Eukaryota > Metazoa > Chordata > Ceratodontiformes > Protopteridae > Protopterus > Protopterus annectens. The sequence continues at coordinate 683,654,361 of NC_056739.1, read as the reverse complement.
CAGCTCCCGTATTCATGGGTGTCATGCAGTTTGTCATGTCTGACTTGAGTAGCATGAAGTTGGCTTTGGAGAAGTTTTTACGGAGGTTTCCCTACTGTAGGGTGGGAGTGGGATGTGGATGTCATAGATGATTAGCTTATGGTCAGACCTGACCAATGAGGGGGTGACCACTGGTGTGGAGCATCTATCTTCCATGTTGGTAATGACCAGATCTAGGATATTGGAGCCCCTGGTGGGACAATGGATTAGCTGATCCAGGGCATTGGAATTTATGAATTCCAAGAACTGTTGGGAAAAGGTGTTTGTACCTGAGTAGTTTTCCCAGTTAATGGCAGGGCAGTTGAAATCACCCAGTATTAGGGTGTTTGGTTGTATCTTATTATTTTCCAGTATGGTTAGAAAGGTGTAGTGGGAATCTTGGGGCATGGTGGGGGATCTGTAGCAAGCTACAATTTGGATTGCAGTCTTACCTAGTGTTAGTTGCACCTGGAGAATTTCAGATGCATTGTGTTGGGCAACTAGTCTGGAGGCGTGAATATCCTTGGTGAATATGGACACTTCTCCACCTTTAGTGTTTTGTCTTGGTTTGGTGGCCGAAGATTGTGGTAAGAGTTGCAGCCTGGTATTGCAGGGGTGCTCACTGGAGCCCTGAACCAGGTCTCAGTTACTGCACAGATATCAATGTTCTCCATTTTTAGGAGTGTCTCGAGAGAGTGCATTTTGAGGTTTAGACTTCTAGCACTGAGTAGCATTACCTTCAGATTTTGCATGCTTGTATCTGTTACAGTGGTGGTTTTGTCCTTTAAACCTTGCCCAAAAAGGCACTATATGGGCGGCAAGAGCTTTAGCTAGTAACCTGAATCCAAGGGGTGACAAGTGCAGACTATCTCTGGCAAAGCATCGTGGTTTGTCAATCATGTCGTCCCAGACAGACAGATACTGGATCCCCTTTGAATGACACCAGAAGCTTAGCCAATTGTTGAAGTCAATCATTTTGTCCTTATACTGTGGTATCATTCTGGGCGAAGGCAGGATGCTACTCAGGGCTAGGGTCATACCTGCCTGGGTCACATGATCTCAGAGTTCTTCCATGTCTCTTTTCATGTAGTCCAGGGAGGTACATCTGAAGTCATTCACTCCAACATGGACAAAGACAGAGTCGTATTTGTACTTGTTGTGGAGTGACCTGAGTGCATGCATTATGTAGCACATCCTGGCACCTGACTGGAAGCTGACTGTTACTTTCTCCTTGTTCAACCTGGTGAGTAGGACATCAGTTTGCCTGACTATAGAGTCACCTATGACTAAAGTGTTGGTTACATTGTCTTGCCTTAGGGTCTGTTGTTGGGTGGCACAGTGGTATTGTGAGCTATGTGTCACATTGGTTGTGACTGGTGTTTGTTTGTGTTTCAGCTTTGGAGGTCCTTGTTGCTTGGGCAGGTTAATGTTAAGGGCCTCTGCATATGTGGGTTGCTATGTGTGGGTGCTGATGGTGTGGGTTTTGAAAGGCTATGTGTTGCTTGAGGTGTAGTGCAGGTGTTAACCTTCTCCTCTTGACTGTCTAGCAACAATCTTGGCTGGAGAGAACTTTGCTTCCAGTTTGGCTATGTAAATGCATCTCTTGCAGGTTGTATTTTTGGGTGGTAGGAGGAGAGGGTTGCCTGTGTACATGAGGCAGTTGCTACATTGCCCCAATATGCCCAGATTCACCAGGTGGACACGAGAAATCACCGGAAGCTGACCCTTGGACATGCCTGTTTAGGTGCTTTTTTTGTAAAGTGCAAGAGCTGTTTTCCCTTACCTTTGCAAGGTACTTTGCAATTATAGGCTGTTTAGTGCCTACGATTAATTTATCCTTATTAACAAGGAGAGTTGAGTGCTTGTATCAGTTTAAGGCTTCCTAGTGCTTTCCAGCTGGTTCTAGAGCAAGTGCTAGTCACAGGGGTTCAGATTTTAGTGCTACTACTGAGAAACCGACTAGTTCTAAGGGAAAATTTGAAGAGCAGACTTTCTGGCACCTGGAATAGTTTAACCATAGCCCCGCGGTGAAAAATGCACAAACACATGCGTTTTTAAGCCAGAAAGTTGAAAGGGATAGAAATCAGCCAAAAGTGGCTAATACAATTACAATTTCAGAGCTAGAAACCACTCCTCTAGTGTTAGATAGGCAGTACAATGCCCACCACTCCCACTGGTAAGCAGTAGGACTTCCCTCTACCTCAACAAGGTCTGGATAGCTCTGTACACAGAAAATAAAGTCCTGAAACCAGCAAAGCCTGGGATATGGACTATACTAGCTAGGAATGGCAGGAAATGAGCAAACAGGATAGTATTTTGTGGGGGTTGGGGTTTTGTTTTTTTTTTTTTTTTTTTTTTTTTTTGTTAAAACAGGCTAAACAATGCGATAATACAGTAAATAAACACAGAAAAGGCTAACGCACTTGAGTGTGTAGCCCTAAACAGTAAATGCAATTAAAACTCTACAAAATTATCAATTTAAAACTTTTTAAAATTAGGCTGCAGTGGTCTGCCATGTGGACAAAAAGTATTTTGGCACATGTTAGTTAACATGAAAGCTAGTGACAGAACCTGTGGATAAACATTAACAACAGGCTGCAGAAAAGTGGAAATAGAAACTTGTGGCCTACCCTGTCCACATCCTGCCCCTCTTGCACAGGTTATTCATCCATAAGACACTCCATAACATTGTCCAGATGCTGTAATGCTTTAATTATGTGGAACTATGACTTTTTGCCTTTTCACAAGAGTTCTGGATGCTGTGCAAGACCATTACCTTCAGCAACATCCACAGCAGCTATAGTGAGATGCAGACAGTGCAGGATTTGCTGTGATGTTAACGCATCAGATTTAGCTATCTTTTGCAGAGGTCCAGAGGGTACTTGAAGTAGACTGTGGATTGAAGGAGTAGGACCCTGGAGTAGACTGTGCATTGAAGAAGTAAGACCCTGGAATAGACTGTGCATTGAAGGAGTAAGACCCTGGAGTAGACTGTGCATTGAAGGAGTAAGACCCTGGAGTAGACTGTGAATTGAAGGAGTAAGGCTATGAAGTAAAGAGCTATCAGTACTCTCCTGAGCATGACTAGAGGTCCAGTATTGCCCATGTATGGAAATACTTTTCTGTGCAGGCAGACATTGAATGTGTATAGTAATATACAGTACTAAGTTACTTTTACAGTTTGATACCCATACCAGTACGAGTAACATAAGCCAGGGTCTACTTGCTGGTATAGTTTATAGTCACCTGGACATGCTAGTTGTGCATCCTCAATGTCTGCTGAGCCTTGCTTATCAAAGTCTGTATGTATATAATAAATAATCACTGTACCAGTACATAATACTCTGTGTGTATAAATAATCAGTGTATTTGCACAAAATACTCAATGTCTGTGTGTAGTTAATTACTGTACTTGCACATAATTTTCAGCTCAGTCAGACACCCCCGGTTAACAAATGTAAAATAAATAAAATAAATAAATAAATAATATTCTATGTATGCGTGTAATAAATCACTGTACTTGCACATAATAGTATATGTATATGTGTAATAAATAACTGTAATGGCTCATAATACTTTTTGCATATATGTAATAAATGGTTGCAGTACAAGTACATAATACTCTATGCATGTGTGCAATTATCACTATACTGGCACATAATATTCTATGTATGTGTGTAAAAAATAATTGCTGTACCGGCCACTAATGCTCCATTTATGTGTCGAACATATAATTTCTGACCTGCTCTGTACTGGCACATAATACTGTTATGTATGTGTCAGGAATAGAGGATGGTATACATTCCTTTTGCAAAAAGAGAAGGGCACAAGTAGAAAAACAGAAGAAGGCAGACAGATGCATAAGATGGCTCAGGTGACAAACAGTCGCTGCTCACAGAGAAAGAGGGAATCTGTGGGAAAAAGCCTGAGAGTCTGTGAAGGAGGAGTCAGAGTGGAGGAGCCAAGGCAATTGGAAAGCATAAGAATTAGACAAGAGACGGCTATTAAGTCTATTTAATTTTCAGTGGCATAAATTGTCCTGAACAGATAGAATTGAATTTACAAGGAGTTATGAGTCTGCATGCAGTCTGACTGATTTTAAAAGGAGTCTGTGTTGGATGTAAATGTATTTCTCATTATTTACTAGGCCATTGGTCGGCAAGGATCTCAAAAGGCAGAGCCTTACATTCCATGGTACTTTTAGCCCTATTATTTTATATTTAAATAACATTTTGATGGTTCATAGGTTCATATGCTGGTACTAGGCTATTGGCCCTAGGGCCTATACAAGCCTAGCCATAACAATTCCCTGGTTATTTCTTCCCACAGTATTTACTACCCTGGACCCCTGTCTAGCAGGGCTACTGATGGGATCCCCAGGGTGAATTTCCTATCACCCATCCAATCATCAAGGTTCCTTTTGAAGAGGGCCAAAGATATGCTCTGCTTGATATGTATGGGCAGTATATTCCAGAGTCTGCGGGGGTCTCTGTGTCATGAACCTATCCCTCCAGCATGTTTTGTTCATTGTGATGACAAGGTTTAGATTCCTGGAGCATGTGTCTCTGAGGGATTGGGATTTCTTTAAGTGTAACATGTCCAACAGCTCTGGGTTTGACATGGCCTTGTATGTTAAGCAGAGATCGCCTCTGAGTAGACTATATGCAACACAGTATACGTGGAGTTTTTTTAGACAGTCAGCATAGGACATCTGCTTTAGGCCTGTGATTCTTTTAGTGAGGTATTTCTGTGGCCTTTCCAGTTGTTGCAGATGTCTTGAGAGGTACATAGATATTCGATAACGGGTCTAATGAGGGATGAGTACAGTGGGACAATGACCTCTATTTTTTCTGGATGAAAAGCCCTTAGTGATGAGGTGTGCCACACAAAAGGATTTCCTGATTGTTGTGGTGATGTGGTTATCGAAGGTGAGACCACTGTCCACCTGTGTCCCTAAGTCTGTTATCACACTTTTGGTGTTTAGTGTACTGCCACATATGTGGTAATTCACGGGTACATGTTTTTTCACAAAGGGGATAACTATACATTTCTTGGCATTGAGCTTGAGCCCATGGCTCTGGCATCAAACATATGTTTCTGTAAGGCCCTTTTGTAGAATATCCACATCATTTGGGGATTCAATAATGGCTCCCAGTTCGTAGTCATCTGCAAACTTTGTTAGCCAGAGTCCCTTAGTGTTGGCCTGTACGTCAGAGAAGTAGATGCCAAACAAGAGCTGAAAAAAGCTGAACAAGGATATGTTGGGATATTTACATGTTTCCCCTATCCATAAGGGAAAAGGGTACTAAACAGGGAGTTAATTTGTGGTTACTTATCCATTCATCCAAATAATATTTGAAAAGAACAGAAGTACTTTGCTTTATGGGGAGTGGAAGATAGTTCCATAGAAACAGTATTTTCTGTGAAGCATATTTTTTCCTCCAACATGTTCTATCAATTTTGCAATAGAGATTGAGATCCTATGAGTGGGTGTTTATGAAACCACTGGACTTGAAAATGTGTAATAGATTTGATTGAATAAGATCTTTTAATGCTCCATATGTAAGACGCAGGTCACCTCTTGGTCGTCTGCATGATACTGACAAGAAAGACAGACTTTCATGTGGTCTGCATAGTTTTTATTATTTAGGACCCTGATATATATATAAATACCAAATTTCAGAATTTCGAGATCATAAAGCCGAAACCTGACAATCCCGAAATCCCAGAAGTGCGAATTTTAAAATTGCAAACACTACACTAACCATACACCACACACACACATACACACACCTTCCCCCAACACACAAACACTAAAACCTACACTACATACAAACAGGGTGGCAAGCCCCCCTGCACCCCCCATGTGGGGGGATGCACCCCCACACCCTCTCTACTTAAATATGCTAACTCTATGGTCACTCTACACAGACAAGCACACAAAAACATCACCATACAAGCTACATTTCCCTCACACACACAGTTCACAGTAACCACACACACACACTGACGCACACTAAAGCCCCTAACCAAAACCCTTAAACATAAATACTTACCTATATAAAATCAAAGTAAAACACAAAAGGATATGCAGTGGCAAACCAAAGTCAAAGATAAAACGATATCTGTTTTTTACTAACTCCAGCTTTAGAAATGCAAACTATTTATTACAAATATAAAGAACACAAAGTTTCCGGTAAAGAACCTTCCTCAGTGCCAATACATTTGAAAGGCATCATCATAATTTAAAGAAATTTAAA